>NW_017670662.1:332092-339740 GCF_001879085.1 Nicotiana attenuata | reverse complement strand
TCATGGAATTATGAGAATTTTGTTGTTGGTAATTCTACTTTTGATCCTCCTTATGCATATTGTGAAGGAAACCACCCAGGGCAAAATTATC
This sequence comes from Nicotiana attenuata, assembly GCF_001879085.1. Lineage (NCBI taxonomy): Eukaryota > Viridiplantae > Streptophyta > Magnoliopsida > Solanales > Solanaceae > Nicotiana > Nicotiana attenuata. The sequence goes on along the minus strand of NW_017670662.1, from coordinate 339,649 downwards.
AAAATATTCCTGAGAGCGAGTTTTGTGCACCAACTCAATCTTATGTGTGGAATGTGTGTGATATGTGTGGTGGTCAAGATGGTCACTTTCACGGTTGTGCTTATATTTCTTACCTTCCCCCAACCCCTTACTTTGATGGTTCTTCTTTTTCTGGTGAAGTTAATAGGAACAAAGAACCTAAGGAAGCTGACCTAAAGAAGCTCGAAGATATGTTAAAGTGCATTTTGGAACAACAGAGTAAATTACTACTGCGGATAGAAAGGCAGGAGGAAACTATTCACAACTTGAAAGTTCACATGAGTCAACTGGTTGAAGTTTTTAATGCTCAACAAGCCAATATTGTAAATAGTATCCAAGAAGAGCGTGAATTAGATACAGAAATTGATGAGCTAGAGGAGGATGCTAGAGTAGAACACCAACAATTACTCGCACTAGATTTTGAGGATGTCGATGTTGTAGAAGAGATACTAGAGTCAACCAAGGATATTGAGGATACATATTTTGTTGACTCTATTGTCATTAGTGTTGAGAATGTAGACTGTCCCAATGTTCATGTAGTTGAGGGCATTGGTCCTCACTCCAAGCATTTTTCCACATTGTGTTTAGATGATGATATGGAAATAGAGTCGTCCGAGCCATTTGAGGAGTCAAGGATTGAGGAACAAAGTGCTTACATTCTGGAATTCTTCTTGCCAGAAAGTCGGGATTACACACCTCATATAAAGGCCAAGAAGTGTAGAATACTATATTATTTTATTGGGCCAGTCAGATCCGTTCCACCACCCCAGGAGCATGATCATAGAGCAGAATCAAAACTTGGGGTCCGATATAGTTGATTTGATTTGATTTTGATAAAAACCGAACCAACCTGATCCAAGTACACCCCTAATTAGCACATACAACTTTATACGTAGGAAATGCTATTATGTGAGTTCAAAGCTAAGGTTTCCAACAAACTTTTGGTGTTAAAAGAGTAGGAGTGTGACCATGAGAATTCGAAATTCGAACTAACTACTAACAAGAAAATTAGAAATTTATTGGAGTCGATTATATGATTCCTCTTATTCATTTTATTTACAAAACGTGATTAGACAAGCATTTTTTTTAACGAATTTTACATTAAGAAGTTTTTTCCATAATTAAACTGTTTTTAACATTTGAATGTAAACCTATAATAAACCTTAACCTTACGCGTGCTTAAGCTCCCGTTTGGTCATAGATTTGATTACTTCTTTTTAAAAATAAATTGAAAATATTAAATAAAATGAAAACATTGTTTGTTCATGAAATATGATCAGTTTTTAAGAAATTTTTGAAAAAATATTTCAAGTTCCCAAAAATAGGTTTAGGATAGTTTTTGGGTGATTTTTTTTCACTCACAACAGTTTAACTTTTCTTCAAATAAAATTCATGTCCATAAAGAATTTCAACTTTCAAAAGTTATTTTTCAACACAACTTTAACTTTTTTTTAAGTTTCAACCAAAATTATGTCCAAACGCTAGGTAAGAATAAAGTGGAGAATGGTAATGTGCCTATACTTTGTTACTATACTATTGCTTCTGTGTTTGGCCAATTTTGGAAGTTTCAGTAGGCTCGAACCTCGAAGCATGGTCCTGAAAATAGGATTGAGGCAGAATTTAAAAGGCAGTAGACAACAAATAATGTTGATGATGTGCCATGCCTAACAAAGATTCAATGTACAGCTGGTGTATTACGAAGTGTCCATCACTATATTTTTTGGTGGGCTGCATTTGGGAATATTTGCTGTCTCCAATTTATTTATTTTTAATTTGGACAGAAGGGAATTCAAAAGTCTGTAGCATATTTGAGCAGGAGACACTTATTATGATAAATTGTTATGCAATCAGTAACGATGTAAGAATTATTTACTTTAAGATAACAATATAAAATTATTATGTAGGGATTACTTACTTTAAGAGCTTATTCTATTTTGCACCTTCTAGCTACTTCACAATAAGATAATATAATATTTCTGCATAACATGTGAGAGTATTAGCAATACAGAGTTTACTAAATCCAATCATACGTTAGTTATCACAGATTATTTTTTTCTCATAAAACCAATTAACTATTGTATTATTTATGTTGAGATTAATTTTGATAATGAGGTAAACCAAACGAACTCTAGGAAATAAAGTGATGCTCCCAATGTGCAAAACTATTTTATTACTGTTTCACTATAGCGCACCATTGTGGTCTAGTTTTTAAAAAGATGTTAATGTACATGAAAATGTACTCTAAAAATCTGAAAAAGGGAGACAAGTTGGAGAAATGCCAGCTACAATACAGTTGTTTTCCTCATAAATTGAAGTCTGCTACGCAGGAGGAAGAATTCAGTCCCTGTGCTATTGAAATCTTTCCTTTTTCATAGCTTCAAATCAACATCCATACAACTAAGAATTTGAAAAGATAAGAAGAAAAAGAAGAAAGAGTGGACCATGCAAATCAAAAGATGACACTAAAAACCGCGTAGTTATCTAATGTTTGAGCTGGAGTCTGCTGAATATCTGCACTACTACTGGAAAAGGAGGCAGTACAAGGAGCCAAAAAACTTATTTTGGAGACCGACTTGAAAAATCACTTATTTTGGACCATAAAAAAAAGCCGAAAAACCACTAGTATATGTGTGGGGTTCTCTGATGTCTTCCCCCCTTACTTTCTGGAAGCAGTTAATCGCACACCTAAAAATTTGGTGATGCGAATACAGATATGTCATTTAGAGAGCTTAGCCACATTTCGTGTTGTTCAGCTCTGTCCTGAAAACACTCCGTTCGAAGTAATCTTGAAGAGTTATCCACTGAATAATACTGCCTTGCAGATTTTGAGAACCCCAGCTGTCCACCTTATCCCACAAAATTCCAATTTGAAAACTTTACAAGCTCAACGTACACAAGATGCCAACTAAAATAAACAAGCAGTTTCTGGATTGTACACGAACATGTTATGCATATAGTTCAAGATTTTTTTTAACCCTTAACGGTATGAATACACTTCCCTTTCTTTTTCTTTATTCATGGTTTTTCCTGTCCCCTATTTTTTCAAGGGGAAGGATAAGCATTAGAACGCAGCACATTTATCAGAATGCTTCAGAAAAGTTGAATGACTATAAGGTTAGCTTGTTTCGTCCTTTACCATCGCATAGGCTCAAAGATAGGGAACCAAAAACAACTCAAAGAGCTTAAAAATGAATCTGAAGTACTAAAAAAGCCAACCCAAAAAAAAAACTAATTGAAGTTCTCGATAGGAATACCTCGCTGGATCTGTTTTATATTTACTATAACCTAACAATTAATATTGAAGAATTGTCGTATACATGCCACTTACATTATCAAATGAGAAGACTAAAAGAAGAATTCTTTGACAATATCAGTACATAGCTCAATACCAAAATTCCCACCCTTGCCCACTCAAGAATTCAGAAACAAGGGAACTAAGGGTAGACTCTTGATCCACGCCAGTGGAAAGAATATCATGGTGGGCTGTGATTCTATTCCCTAAAAAGAAAAAAGCAAAAAAAAAAAAAAAAAAAAGACGACAAAATCCTCCATCTATGCACCCATGCCCCAACCTCAAGAATAGAAAGTAGGAAGAAAAACATATTTGATCAAAGGAGTAGTATTTTAGAACATAACAGCAAGCTCCTTCTCAGTCATCTCAAACACATGGTCTCTTGCATCTGTGAGAGCTGTCTGAAATTTGGAAATCCATCCAGATGTGAGGATCTAAATATTGTGTAAAACAGCTGAATATGAGAATAAAATAGGGTGTCATTTGAAGATACCTGCCCTAGTTTGGTGAGGAAGTTGCTGGTAAGATTTATGGATGTGAGTCTTACATCTTCGTTTGCCTTCAGTGCTTGAGCGATGGAGAAAGCTCCTTCATCCTGTGCACAAGAGAGACTAAGTTTGCAAGAAGCTAAGTTTATCGAGACAGGAGGTTGTGCTTAAAAGGAGTTACATACTCTAATTTCATTGAACCCTAAATTGAGTGTTGTCAAGGCTTCATTGACCACCTTTAAACTCCGAGCAAGGCAGATTGCACCCTGAAAAGGAGATAGTTATTGTACTTTGAGGAAAATTGAAGATTGATTGTCACAGGATGAATGAACTATAAACTACGAATTAAAACCTCGTCTCTTAGTCCATTGGCTCGCAAGTCTAGATTAGAGATGGTACTATTGTACTTCAACATATCAGCAATAGCCTCCGCACCTTTGGCTCCAATCTTGCAATAAAATTAGGTAAGCATGCTAAAAGAGTTGAATAAATAGAGCTTATACGAAACAATCCATCGATTACCTGACACCAACCAAGCATGAGATCTTTCACATTTCCATGAAACTTGAGGACCTCTGCTAATGCCTTCGCCCCCTCTGGTCCAATGGGGTTGTAACCAAGCTCTAACTGTGCGTAAGAAATTTTAAGTATCTCTTTTTCGAGACATCAGTAAAAGGAAATTTTTTGATGAAACTCACTGAGGTAATGACAGAATTATCTTTCAGAACTTCTGCTAAGGCACTGATACCCTTAGCATGTATGTCATTGCCCCCCTGTAAAATTTTCATAGAACTTCAGTCATCGAAGGTGTATGCAAATACCAGTACGAAAATAATTCTTGACTAAGAAACAACAACCTCCTCCCTGAACAAACAAGAAATATTAAATAAAATAGAAAAGAAGAAACAACAGCTTACTAGATCTATGTTAGTTATTGAGCGGTTCTCCTTCAAAGCTTCTGCAATCTTTTCAGCTCCCTGACGGATATCAATTGGGGAGGAAAAAAGGAAAAGTCAATGCATATCGAGAGATTGAAGTCCGGACCCACTCGCAGAAAAAAAAAAGGACCTCAGTTCATTCAACATCTTCCAGTTACTACCATGGACCAAGCAAACCTTCTAATTTATTTTTTTTTGGCCATCCCAACGTGATAAAACCCAGTCGGAAATTATCTTCTTTAATGTATGGAACCATTAAGTTTTTTCTCGACCATGCGGTCTAACCCTATGCTCTGCTTCCAATAATGAACAACTCTCACATTCAGCTCCAACCAAGTCATACTCTTCATGTTTTTCTCTATCAATCAATCATTAACCTTCCCCAAAAGAACATGTGAAAGTTCTAAGTGATTCAATTACCTCATCTTTGATGTCATTCATATAGAGGTTCAACCATAGTAAGCTTTTGCTTTTTTTGGCATATTCTGCTACATGAAATGCACCTCTAGCAGTAATTGAGTTGTTGGCCATGTCAAGTAAGACAAGTTTCCCTGCAGACATATAATGGTGACGCATGTAACTCCACGAATATGCACAAAACACAACAGGAATATGGTAAAGAGAATGGTTAATGATACATCATAAGCAAACCTTTACGCAAAGATAGGCCAGAAATTAATGCCCGTACTCCTTCATCACCAATAGAGTTCCCTTGCAAATAAAGTTCCTACACATACAGAAACATTTCAAGCATAGTTGAAGAAATGAGGGGTTTTTAGGATATATAGTACTCCAATAGGTAAACAGAGAAAGTCGCTTTAATGACATTAAGCGCATTAGCATGCTATCCTAGTGTCAGCAGTCACAGAGAAAATTAAAAATGGTAGCAATCGAAGATTTTGAAAACAGCTCTTTCATGCGATCAAATTGAAACATGAGAGCAACAACAACAACAACAACAAATCCAGTGATTTCCCGCAAGTAGGGTCCGAGTCTGGGGAGGCTAAGATGTACGCAGCCTTACCCCTACCCTGGAAGGGCACGAGAGCAGAAAGTAAAATTCACAAAATACCAACAAATTGTCCAAGGACACAGAAGCAAGATATCAAGGTTACGAGAAGCTCAATAATTTGCCAGGTCAAAAGAAACTGAATAGGATAAGGAGGTGGGTGTGGGAGGGAGGAATTGATCAGAAACGTACCCTCAAAGATTTATTGCCCTCCAGGCCTTTAGCCAATGCTGCAGCACCTAAAGCACCACCATAGTTGCCACTGAAAAGTAAATTGAAGCACTTAGTTGAAGGATATAAGGGAAATCAAAGTTTTTTTTCCCATTTAAAAAAAATAAAATAAAAGTTAACATGCCTTCACAATTCAAATCCCTCACCCCACCCTCCATAACTACCCAAAAAAAACAAACAAACAGGAAACTGCTAAAATTGGACATACGACAAATGGACAAGCAAAGACAAAAGCATAGTGGAAGAAATTTTGCTCACTTGAGATGCAACGATTGTAAACTTTTATTCTCAAGAAGTGATCCAGCAAGACCTGAAAATCCCTATCTCCATATTCAAATCAAACAGGTTTTCCTTCAGAAATTGAGATAGTAAAAAAATTGGACCAATACAAATTACAAGTTCAGCTTAAAGAAACATACAGAATAGTCAATCTGATTATTGTTTAGTTCAACTACACGCAAAGTTGAATTTGTTTTCAGCATTTCACCAATAGCTTTAGCTCCCTGCAAAATTCAGATAAACCATTGCCAAAAACATTTTTAGGGATAATCGATCTTAAAGCAGAAAATATATAGCAACACTGCAACAGGGCTTTAAATATTAAAAGCATATGCTAACCTCATCTCCTAGGCCGGTGCTGTTTAGCTGGAGCTTTTGAATACCAGAGTTATTTGCCAGTATATCACATAGACACTGTGAATGTAAATTTTTATTAATGAACTTCAGAATATTACAATTGAAAGCTCAGGAATGACAAACTAGAATAGAAAGAATTGTGAGGTTAACTGATATATTCTCTAACAAGTTGTTTGCATAAAGTAATAGTAAGAGAAACGAAAACTGCTCCAGATAACCATTTAGCAGCTTCTAAGTATGATGTTTCTGGACTTGAGAGAAACAAATCAGCTAAAGGCCTCGGGTTTGATGCTTTTCCTTAAGACCAACAAACTCGGGGGATATGCAAAAAACTCTGACTCAGACTAACACAAAATATGGTAACATATGCACAACCATAAACACCAAATATTCATGTTGATCCTGAAGTGCCTAGAGACACATAAGAAGTAGAATAGAAAATATGGGTGCAAATATGCATGTTAAATTGGAATGATAGTCAAGGAAGCGTACAGGAAAAGTTAGGATCAGCTTAGTAGCCATCTGTCTTGCAAGAATTTAATGCTTTAAAATTCCACCTATACTATCTGTGCATTACCTTGGCTCCTTCATCTCCAATAGCATTTCCAGATAGGTTAAGAGTCTTTAGTGCAATATTTGATTGCAAGATGCCATCAAAGGCCTTCAATCCTTCAGCAGTTATTCCATTAGCAGCAAAATTCACTTCCTCTGCTGTCTGGAAATAACACGCAAAGAAAGGAGGCGTACATTGGTAAGGAACCAAGCTTGTTGAAAAAATTATTCAACGAATAATAATAAGGTTTTCGTTGTTACTTGTCTACATTACAATCATCATGGCTTCATCCTCTTAGATCAGCAAGACAGACCATGGTGAAACGTCTTGTACTAATAATGTCAAACTCTATACCGATAAAGGATGGAAGGGGAGGGGGGGGGGGGAGGGGG
>NW_017670662.1:294194-332071 GCF_001879085.1 Nicotiana attenuata | reverse complement strand
GGGGAAGAGAGAGAGAGGCAAAAATACATTACCTGATTATATGCTAAACTCTCTGCTAGGAAAATTAGCCCGTCATTTCCAAAGTTTCGACCTGCCAAACACTAAAATGTTCAACCAAGCACCTTGCGATTTGAATTATAATTCCATAATCAGTAAGTAAACCATGTCTAGTCACAAAACAAGAAAAATGCAGCAAAGATTTGAACATGGTGTCTTGAGCTTGGGGTTGGGTGTGTGTTTGGGGGGGGGGGGGGGAGCTTAAACTTGCAACACGTCTAGGAAATATTCTTAAGACACTATCAGTAAGCAAAACATGTTTTATCACAAAACAAGGGAAAAAGCAGCATCTTCGGTTCGGTATTTGTTTGTTTTCTTTCTGGGTTGAGGTGGGTGCTTAAAAATTAACACGTTTAGGCAAATCTTTTGCAGACATCATCACTTTCCTGAAAACCATAAATAATTAAAGTTCCTGATCTAAGCTTTCCAAAAAAAAAAGTAGATATCTTTTACGCCAGCACTTAGCATAGTTTGAACACCAATTTTGATATGTGAAGCAGCTGAGCCAGCAACTGAGTGCAATTTTACCTGACATGTCAACAATGCTGAAAGATCTAAGCTCTTTAGCAAACTCATTAAGCCTTAGCTTGGATTCTCTTTCAATCTTTTCACCAAAACCAGGCAACAAGTTTGTCCCAGGGGCGATGAACCACTTTACTCCTTCAGTAGATTTGCTTTCTTCTGCTGAAGTCTTGGCTGGTTTGGGTTGAAGAATTTTCTCCACCAGCTTCCACAAAACTGTCAACTGAACACATAGATTAGCACAATATAGAGAATCCTCCTTTTATTTAAGATTACTATTTCTGGTCACAATTATAGGTAGAAATATTCTTCAGTCAAACTGCCATGTTCATACAAGACTCAACCTCCAGAAAAAAATCACAGGCTAAAGTAGAAAGGATACTACTTGTAACGAGTACAAAGAGAAGGGAGCAGCAATAGAAGATGGCAAGGGCCTATAGTCAATGGTGGAACCAGTGAAACAATGTGGCAATACTAAGAACTTTATTCTTTCTGAAGATGCAGAGTTAAGCAGCTTCATCAATTCTTTTTTGAAGAAAGAGCTCTGGGGAATTTAAACCTTTTTTGATAAAGTTGAGAATGTAAAACTCTAAAAGCTAGAATTAATTAGACGGGCCAAATACATATGCGACCCCTTAAAATTGCCTGGATATTTAATTTAGACACCGAAACTCAAGCTAGTACCTGACGCTTAAACTCATCCAGAAGTATATCTATTAAACACAATTTTGACAGCTTACAAACAAAACAAAGCGCGTGTATTAAACGTGTCAGACATGGAAAATGGCACCAATAAGAAATATACATGTCGAAAATAAATATGACTTGTCAAGCAAAGTCCAGTCCTAACAATCCCCCCCCCCCCTGCGGCACAACTCTACCTCCCCTCCTAATCTTCTTCCACCACTTTCATCAATTTTATGAACGAAGTCCAGTCCTATCCCTCTTTTCCTCTTTGTCTCAAAGAGTTGCACATAAGCTCATCTAGCTAGATGTTTGCTGGAAGAGTGGTTGTGTTTTTTGATGGAATCGGCCAGTGGGGTGTTGATGATATTGACCAATAAGGCAGAGAGCGGCGAGGAGCTGGTGGCGATAGTCATTTGTTGCCACCTTTTTGCTTAAATCAATTTACAGTCAATACATCGAACCACATGAAAAATTGGATTCTTACGAAGCAGAAATTGGGATATAGAACTGATAAAAAGAAGAATTTGATGCTGGGTACTGGGCCATTAATGGTGATAAGACAAGCTTGTGAGTTTTATTATTCAGGGACTCAAGCTTAATTGTAAGGCACTTAGAGAAGAATGGTAGGAGGTGAGATAGATTAATTCGAATTCCACAACATTGGCAATTAGGAAGGTACTGGCTAGGTGAAACAGATGAGAAAGTAGTTTTGCAAGCAAGCCATGGAACTCGCCGCCGACAAGAAAATTTCCAGCAAGGTGGGTCAACAGCTTCTAAGAAAAGAGAAAAGCAAAAGGGAAAAGAGAAAAAGGAAAAAGTTAACCATTTTTTAGATACTACACGCGCTCAGAGAGAGTGCAAAACACACATTCTGCCACGCAGCAAAATGTGTTTAATAAAACATTTTTGAATGAGTTTAGGGGTTCAATAGGTATTAACTCGAGTTTTAAGTGTCTAAATGAAATATTGAGGCAAGTTTAAGTGGTTGCATATGTATTTGGCCTAATTAGAAGCAATGAAATCAGTGCTTGATGAACTGTTTATAAGTGCCAGTCCCGCACGTGAGGGGACATGTTGCAGATATATAAAGATAAATAAATATGCTCTCTCTAACAGCTGTAACAAAATTTAACAATTCTATTAACTTCTAGCAATTACATAATTAATAAGAATACTCCTCTTCCTGATTCTCTTGACTTTCAGGAGACAGTCAAATGAAGACTGCATAAAATGTGGGACAAGTCATCACACGCTACATGTCCGTCAAGAATAGAACTATAGTTGACAACTAAAAGATGACAACATAAGCAAGCATCATTACAAGAAAGGATTTAGTTCAAAGAATGAAATAGTGAAGTTGTTGCATCATCTATTCCTCAAAAGCCGCAAGAGAAATCACTGACTTAGAGGGGATATACATTTTCCAATGGCTAACCTATTTAGATAATTAAGAAATAGAAACAATTACTCCCTCCGTTTCAATTTAGATGAGGTAGTTTGATTCGGCACGGAGTTTAAGAAAAAAGAAGAAGACTTTTGAAACTTGTGGTCTTAAAAGCTTGAGGGGTAAAAGCTTTGTGGGGCCATGACATTTATGTGGTTATAAAAGCTTCTCATTAAAGGTAAAATGGGTAAAATGAAGAGTTTAAAGTTGAATTATTTTCAAATTGAGAAATGTGTCACTTATTTTGTAACAGACTAAAAAGGAAAGTACCTCATCTAATTTGAAACGGAGGGAGTAAATGTTTGCAACAGATTGCCAACTAAATAGTAGGTGGGTCAAAATGTCAAAGTACACGATCCATTCATGGGAATAAACGCACCGAAACATTTAAAATGATACAAAGTGCTAAAAAATGAAAACGGCAATCCTAACTGGAACTTTTTTTTTATCAAGTAAGATGTATTTCATTAAAAATGCACCCAGTAGATGCTGCGAATTACAAGTAAAAGGATAGGGAAAAAAAGAAGAAATAGCTCCTGAAACAGTGATCACCCTATATGCCTTCTAAGGAGCTAATAAAGACAAAAAGCTGATCAAAAACATCTACGGTATGATGTTTACTCCAGCAAAAAGTATTTGTAAGACATCTACACTTCAAAGCATGAATAGGAGAAGAGTTTCCTTCAAAGCATCTGCTATTCCTTTCTAGCCATAGACACCAAAAATAGAAGCTGGGACACCAAAAACGAGCTAACTGGAATTAATGAAGGTAAGTTCGAGTTTGAACAAGTGTGCTGCACTTCTAAGTTCTAAATGTGAGCCAATGCTAAGAACAATTACAAGCTCTTGTCTGTTTACTCATTTTTTAATCATAAACAACTTAATAAAAAGAGGGTGATTTAACGCAGGATGTACTGCTTTAAAGACTTTAGTTCTACTTCATAGTTGAACTACTGAGTCTGGGCCATAGTGCCAAGCACTCAGATAACTTGAAACTTCATTATAAAGTTGAAACTTCACAAGACCTCATGAACCCTTCCTTTCTTTTTGGGTACCGCATGAAGCCTGACCTATTCAAGCATCATTGATTGTTTTTTCTTTTGGGAGAATGGTAAGGATTCTATCGGGATAATGATGGTGTTCGGGCTAGCTTGCGCACACATCGACTATTCAACTGGGTACATATTACCTTCCACCAGCACATGTACTGAGTAACTCTATCCACTTAGGCAGATTGGAAGAAACCACTTAGTGTTTGTCGTCTTTGCTGAGATTTAAACCTTAGTCTCAAAAGTTTGCACCCATTTCCTTGACCACTAAGCCACATCCTTAGGAGTAAGAATGGTAAAGATATTATAAACATAAGTAGCATAAAGCTAGTGCCAATTCCAGCATCTGCCTAAATTGGAATACCATTTACATCTTCCCTCTACCTTAAATATTAAAGCCTTGCCTAGACCACTAATTTGGCACGGCGAAGAGGAAAAATGCAAGAACAACAACGAGCAAATTTTATTTAGTTTGCAAAAGTTATAAGGTGCATTATATTGAGTTTAAACTGATGCAAAAAGATGGAACTGTAATCTCAAGAAATTAAACAGAACATAAAAAGACAATAACAAACAACTACACAATGGAAAACATAGACTTGAGCTTATTATTTTGTAATCCTGCTTCAAAAATCCAATAGCTATCTTCCTTTGAAATTTTTTCCATCTCAATTCTCATTACGGCATCCACCACACCCACCGTATTCTCCACAAAGTTGTAAGATGTAAAAGTTAGATTGAAAGGAAAAAGCAATGAGAGAGAGACCCTATTAAAAAATTAAGTTAGAAGATATTCATACTCTCAGAAACAATAGATACTTCTCGTCTTAATGAACTATATTTAAACTTCTCTAAATTGCGATTCTTGGTATATTACTAGTATTAACTAAAAATAAGAGTAGATAAAAAACGCAAACTACTCGAGTAAAGAGTTTAAGTTGGTCGCATTGATGGCTTAAAAGATATTTACACAATCAGGTCACTTATTAGATTATCCAACCAAATCTCTATGCTAAATATCAATTGGTAAAAAGGTAAGTCACCTACAATCAGAGGTTAAACTCCACTGATAGTTGGCGTAGAAGATATTTGCTTAATCTTTTTGTTTGAGGGAACCATTTTGATGTAGATAATCCTATTTTATTTCTTGATTTTCTAAGTTCCATGAGTAGTTAGGTGGATATGGTCGTATGTTTTGCAGGGAGATTTATCTCTTTTATTATCAGTTTCTGCATCCTCTGGATGCCTCTAGTCATGAAATATTACTATACCTGATCAAAAATCTACACTGAGTGTAAAAACTCCTTACACTAAATGAATCTTCTATATCCATTCCGCTTCACTCCAGTAGTCTTCATAAAAGATTAGAAAACAACAAATTCATACAAAAAATATAAAAAGAAGGCAAAATGTGAATACCAAAAGAGATAATCACAAAAGCACCGGCGGGCACAACAAAAGAAGCAATTTGATCAACAGGTAATGTTGGCGGTTGAGCTTGTGATTCCTTGTAAACTCTCCGAGAACTCGACGAACGTCTCGAACCAGTACTACTAGACGAGGCAGCTCGAACAATTACGCGTTTCAGCTGCAAGCATTTACTTCTATTACTACTACTACTGAAATACAGTGAAGGCGAAATAGGAAGCAAAACGTAGCTTCTGTGTGAGCTGTTTATTGTTTGGTCCCTTCCAAACCCTAGTTTTCTCCGATGAAATTCAAAATTCACCTAAAAATTACCACAAAAAAAGGAGAAATTAGATATTTATTTTTGTTTGAGAATTCAGTTTAGTTATAGTAAATGGATGAGGTAAAAGGTGGAGAACAGGTGTACCGTTGAGTGAGAGCATAGAGAGAGTGTAGAAGCTGAGCCCATGGAGTTAGTGCGACTCAGTGAGTGAGAGAGAGAGAGAGAGAGTTGCAGAAGAGGAGATAAAGCGCGGCGTTGCAATGATGATGATCTGAGAGAATTTTGGGCCAAGACGACATGTAATAGTGTACTTGAATTTGTTGGGCTTGATTCCAGACTATTTGCTGGGCCTCTCTTGGAGACATACATAAAGAGCCCAGAAACCCATTAGACTTCATGGGATGGACTAGGGGGTGGCAATCGGACGGGTCGGGTTGGATATGGGCAGGTTGACAACGGGTAATGCAAAAACAGATAAATTATCAGATCTGACCATATTGAATATGATCACTTTTGGGAGAATTCTTAGTCTCCCAAACTTGACGAACCCCAATTTGAGGCTTTACAAATATAAAAGTTAAAGAGAATCTTACAAAAATGTCCCAAATAAGTCCAAACTTACCAACCTCTAGTCATTAGTCATAGACCTATCAAAACTAGCCAAGCACATATAAAATAATAACCCAAATAAATAAGGTTCTTTCTCTCCAGAATCACACACAAAGATCCCCAACTATATTTTTAAGCGTGATTAGTAACATTAGATGCAAGATGGAAAGGAAATTTCATGGATGAAGTGATGAAATACATATATATATATATATATATATATATATATATATATATATATATATATATATATATATATATTCCAAAAAATCTAAGCAAAAAAAAAGACTTTTTTTAATGTGTATGGCTGAAATTCATTGAAAACATATAGATGAGTCAGTATACAAAATTTGAGAAAGATTAGAGGTGATTTGGACTGATTTGGTATCAAAATTCATAGTTAAAATCGAGTTCAAATACTTCTTCTTCGACACATAAATCAAATATGTATCACAAATGTATCTCACACATAAGCATACATGGATATACATGTGATATCCATTTGGGTACACAAATATAAAAGTTAAAGAGAATCATACAAAAATGTCTCAAATAAGTCCAAACTTACCAACCTCTAGTCATTATTCATAGACTTATCAAAACTAGCCAAGCACACATAAAATAAAAACCCAAATAAATAAGGTCCTTTCTCTCCAGAATCACACACAAAGATCCCCAACTATATTTTTAAGCGTGATTAGCAACACTAGATGCAAGATGGAAAGGAAATTTCATGGATGAAATGATTAAATACACCATATATATATATATATATATATATATATATATATATATATATATAAGCAAAAAAGACTTTTTTCAATGTGTATGGCTGAAATTCATTGAAAACATATAGATGAGTCAATATACAAAATTTGAGAAAGATTAGAGGTGATTTGGACTGATTTGGTATCAAAATTCATAGTTAAAATCGAGTTCAAATACTTCTTCTGCGACGCATAAATCAAACATGTATCACACATGTATCTCACGCACAGTCATACATAGATATACATGTGATATCCATTTGATACAAATATGATACATATATGATACACAAATGATATACAATGTGACACACATATCTTCTTTTTTTTCATGTTCATCTTCTAATTCAATTTTCAATTCAAACCACCTAAAAACTCCACTAAATCATCCCAAAACTGATATTCAAGCTCCTTAAGATGTACCCAATATTCTAATAACACTCACTCAAAAGAAAGCAAAAATTTAACATTTTTTTGGCTACAAATAGGTCAATTTTAATAATAAACTACTTATAGATGGACATAACTGGTAGTTTTCCAAAACTAAACCCATTGGTTATCCATTTTTTAAGTGGATAATATGGTTATTATCCGTATTTGACCCTTTTTTAAAAATTTCATTATCCAACCCATTTTTTAATGAATAATATGGATGGATAACTATTTTGTTTTAATCATTTTGCCACCTTCGATGGACCAAAGCGTCCCAGATTGGAGGCATATTGGGTTAAAACTTTAGTAGACTCGATAAGATAACTTTCAACGCATACTTTCTTAGGGACTGTTTGGTTCACGTTCTAAACGTTAAAAACTTATTCACATTCGATATTCACGCCAAGTTAAGGATAGCATGATACTCATTTATCACCTAACTATATTTAATAATTATTTGCACCAGGGCTTTACTCGATTAGAGAACTTAAGTTCAAACAACTAGTGCTAAACTGCTAATAAGAAATACGTTAAGAACAAATATCCTACTGCGCTAACTGCATCATTTTGGACGACGTCGTTGATTGGATATCATAAGTTCAGCGACCATTAAACATTAACACATGTTTAAACTTTAAACCACTACCGTATGAATGTAGATTTGTTAATAGCAGGGGCAAGGAAGCTAATTAAAAGATTGGAGAATCTCTAATGTGGTGGTATTCGAACTTTATACAAGGTAATCCTAGTATAGTTTTGTTGACCACCTACCTCACTTTTAATAACCTTATTGATGTGGGTACGATTCTCCACCTTATAATCTCCTCTCCTTATATTGTATACGGGTAAAACCGAGTCCGTCGCATGACTTGACTTCCCGGTGAGCCAAACGGAGCAGGAACGTGACCATAATGTATCGGGGTCAGAACGAAGAACCCCTCGTATCAGGGCTCAGGCAAGCACCTGCCCTCGGGGATATCGGGGGCGTATCTTCGAGGGCCGATTTAAGAATTGAAACTTCGGAGAGCATTACCAAGCAGCTTCACACAACTAACAAAGGGCCCTGATATCCGTGCCTAACCGGATATCACAGTGTGAATCTCGGCTCGTAACGGCAGAAAATCAGTGATCGGCGAAACAGAAAATTTTTACCTTTTTTAGAATTGTACTTAGGGTAAAATTCCCCTACTATTTAAAAGGGAAGGCTTATTATTCATAGGATACATTATGACACACATCTCAAGGCATTATACTCTTACTCTCTCTGTAATTCAAGGTTCTTACTTTTGTTCATCAGTTCTTCATTAGTGTGAGCCGAGGAACGAAGGTAGACACTCCCACTAAGCCATTACTGAGTCCGGGATCACTCTCACTATTGGTTTGACAATTTATTACGTCTTTTATCTCTTTAATCTAACACCTTTTATCATTTGTATTCAATTAATCCGCATATCCTTAAGATCACATATAAATTTAATTGTTATCTGTTTTTTAGAGAAAACAGTTTGGCACCCACCGTGGGGCTAAGGATAATAGTGGAAATTTGATACAAATTTCTATAACTCACTCTATTTTACACTTGTTCTTGGAGCTTTTAATTAAAAAAATGTCAAACTCCCAATCTACCCATTTGAACGTTGATACTGAGTCTGGCTACCATGGTGAGAATAAAAATGTGGTGCCCAGCAACGAGGTGCCCCATGTTGACCCCAACGAAGTTCCAGTCGCAGACCCGATCGATACTAACTCACATGTGGCCATCGAAGCAAACTTGCCTACCGACCCCGAAAACAACATTCGCGGGGGAGCCTGATCGATAGCCCGGAGTACACACGACAGCGAAGGTGATGGAATCAACTTGCGGGTGATCTTCGAAATGTTACAGGCTCAATAGATAGCAATAGCCCAGTTGCAGAACCAAAGATGCGCCCCAGCAGAGTTGAGCCCGAACCATCCCCGGAAAACACTCGTAGAAATGAACCGGCCACAGAAAGGCCGGGTGAAGCTGAACCCGGACCAACCCCCGAGATAATAAAGATGCTTAAGGAACTAACAAAACGGGTGGAATCGGGAGAAAAGAAAATCGAAGCCAACGACAAAAAAGTGGAGACGTATAACTCTAGGGTCGATCAAATCCCAGGAGCACCACTAATACTGAAGGGCCTGGATTCCAAGAAATTTGTCCAAAAGCCTTTCCCATCGAGCGCAGCTCTCCCATAGAAGTTTCGTATGCCAGAAATTCCGAAATATAATAGAACAACTGATCCAAATGAACATGTGACCACTTACACGTGCGCCATCAAGGGGAACGACTTGGAAGATGACGAAATCGAATCCGTTCGGCTGAAAAAGTTTTGAGAGACCTTGTCAAAAGGAGCTATAATATAGTATCACAACATACCCCCTAATTCTATTGACTCGTTTCCTATGCTTGCAGATGCCTTTGTAAAGGCGCACGTCGGGGCCATCAAGGTCGAGACCAGGAAGTCAGACCTTTTCGAAGTAAAGCAAAGAGATAACGAGATGCTCAGGGAATTCATGTCGAGATTTCAAATAGAACAGATGGATTGTGGACGATTGGGTCGCTCAAGTATTCACCCAAGGACTCAACCACTAAAGCTCATTGGCTTCGCAGCAGTTGAAACAAAATTCGATAGAATACCCCGCGGTAACTTGGGCCGACGTCCATAACATGTACCAATAAAAATATCAGTCTCGAAGATGATCAGTTCGTGGCCCCTTCCGGATTCGTTTATCCCGTTAGAACTAGTGATAGATCCAAAAGAGCCACCGATCATGAATCAAGATTGAACAGAGATCGGTATCAACCATACAACGGAGATCGAATGGGTAATGGGTCTGGACGCAACCCTGCGAGGAGTGAAAAAGGGAACGATCAAGGCCACAATAGTCGGGGACTCATTATTAAGAACGGTTTCAACAGGCCACTCGGGGCCAAGAGGCACCGGGATTATCGGAATACAACTTCAGTGTCGATGCTGCTAGCATTGTATCCACCATCGGACCCATCAAAGATACCAAATGGCCTCGATCATTGCAATTTGATCCTGCCCAAAGGGACCCCAACCTAATGTGTAAGTATCATGGCACTCATGGCCATAGAACCGAAGACTGCCATCAATTAAGAGAATAAGTAGCCCGATTATTTAATAACGGACACCTCCGAGAATTTCTGAGTGATCGAGCCAAAAATCACTTTAGGAATAGGGACTCCAACAAGCAAACCGAGCAAAAGGAACCTCAGCATGTCATTAACATGATCATTGGTGTAGTTGACGTCCCTCAAGGGCCGATGCTAAAGCGCACTAAAGTTTCCATTACAAGGGGAAAACAGACTTAAGATTATGTACCGGAGGGAATCTTTGAATGATGAAGATGCCGAAGGCATCGTGCAGCCATATAAAGATGCCCTGGTAATTTCTGTACTTATAAATAAATCTCGAGTTAAGCGTGTGTTGCTTGATCCAGGTAAATCGACCAATATCATCAGATCAGGGGTCGTGGAATAGCTGGTTTTACAAGACCAAATAATGCCTGCAATCCGAGTTTTAAAAGGATTCAACATGGCGTGTCAAACCACTAAAGGGGAGATAACCTTGTCGGTGAATACCGCCGGAACCATTTAGGAAACGAAGTTCTACGTTATCGAGGGGGATATGAGGTACAACGCTCTATTCGGAAGGCCATGGATTCACAACATGAGGGCAATACCCTCGACTCTGCACCAAGCATTGAAGTTCCCCACACCATGAGGGATCAAAACAGTTTATAGGGAGCAGCTGGCCTCAAAGGAAACGTTCACGGTCGATGACGTGATCCTGGTGTCCTCCCTCTCGACATTAAAGAACCCAGAGTCGGTTAGGAAGGAAGAGCCTAAATAGCAATCACCGACACCGGCCCGACCGAACCGCAAAAGCAAGAAGCAGGCAAGGATGATGATTACGAAGTTCCGAGGTCGTTCATCGCCCCTAACGATTCCGATGCCACCAAGTAAATGGTCGAGGATATGGAGCAAGTCATATTGATCGAACACTTGCCCGATAGGAAGGTAAACCTGGGCACGGGCTTAACTCCCGAGCTTAGGAAAAAACTCATAAAATTCTTATAGCTAACATAGATTGTTTCGCTTGGTCCCATCTTGATATGACGGGATCTCGCCAGAAATAACTACTCACAAGCTGAGCCTCGATCCGAAGTTCTACCCGATTAGACAGAAGAGGGGGACTCAATCCGAAGTCAAGCATGCATTCATCAAAGACGAGGTATCCAAACTCCTTAAAATAGGTTCCATTCGAGAAGTTAATTATCCGGATTGGTTAGTTAACGTAGTTGTAGTGCCTAAAAAGAGAAATAAATTAAGAATGTGTGTAGACTACAAAGACTTGAACAAGGCATGCCCTAAGGACTTTTTCCTTTACCTAACATCGATCGCCTGATCGATGCGATGGTTGGCCACGAGATACTCAGTTTTCTCGATGCATATTTCGGGTACAACCAGATCCGGATGGACCCGGGCAACCAAGAAAAGACTTCCTTCATCACTAAATACGGTACCTATTGTTATAACGTAATATTGTTCGGACTAAAAAATGTTGGTGCCACTTACCAACGCCTGGTAAATCAGATGTTTGAAGAGCAAATAGGAAAATCAATGGAGATTTACATTGACGACATGTTAGTTAAGTCCCTGCGAGCAGAGGATCATTTGGAACATTTGCAGGAAACCTTCAACATACTGAAGAAATAAAATATGAAGCTGAACCCTGAGAAATGCACATTCGGGGTCGGGTCCGGGAAGTTCCTTGGATTCACGGTGTCCAATTGGGGGATCGAGATCAATCCCTACAAGATCAAAGCTATAGAGGACATCACTGTGGTGGATAGTGTCAAGTACGTTCAAAGGCTAACCAGGCACGTAGCCGCCCTGGGTCGGTTCACATCAAGGTCATCGGATAAGAGCAATCGGTTCTTCTCGTTATTGAAGAAGAAGAATAATTTTTCGTGGACCCCGGAGTGCCTGCAAGCTTTGGAAGAACTCAAACAGTACATTTTCGAGTCCACATTTGCTTCATACTCTGAAGGCAGACGAGCAGCTGTACCTGTACTTAGCGGTATCCGAGATAGCGGTAAGTGGAGTCTTAGTCCGGGAAGAGGAAGGTACCCAATTTCCTATATATTATGTTACCAGAACTCTAGGCGAGGCCGAAACAAGGTATCCTCACCTGGAGAAATTGGCGCTCGCTTAGCTAAGCGCCTTCAGAAAGTTAAAGTCATATTTTTAATGACATCCCATATGTGTCGTAACTACTTACCCATTGAGCAACATAATGCACAAACCCGAGCTCTAGGGATGATTGGCGAAATGGGCCGTGGAAATTAGCGGGTACGATATCGAATATCGACCCCAAACCACCATCAAATCTCAAATTTTGGCAGACTTCGTCGTTGTCTTCACGCCGGCCTTAATACCCGAAGTCGAAAAGGAATTGTTGTTAACCTCGGGGACCTCCGCGGGAATCTGGACCCTATTTATGGACGGTGTCTCAAACGTAAAGGGGTACAGACTCGGCATCGTGTTGAAGCCGCCTACGGGTAACGTAGTAGGCAATCTATTAGAATAGTGAAATTGACTAACAATTAGGCCGAGTATGAGTCCATGATTGCAGGTCTCGAATTGGCTAAAAGCCTGGGGGCCGAAGTGATTGAAGCTAAATGCGATTCCCTCCTTGTGGTAAATCAAGTCAATGGGACATTCGAAGTGAAAGAGGAACGAATGAGAATATACTTGGATAAGCTACAGGTAACGCTACATCGATTCAGGGAATGGACCCTACAACACGTGCCCCGGGATTATAATAGCGAAGCCGATGCTCTAGCTAACTTGGGGTCATTGGCTGATGACGATGAATTCGGCTCGGGAACGGTCATACAACTCATGAAATCAATAGTGGAAGAAGGCCATGCCGAGATAAACTCAACAAGTTTAACTTGAGACAGGAGAAACAAGTATATAGACTATTTAAAGAATGGGAAGTTGCCCTCGGATCCCAAAGAATCGAGGGCTCTACGCACGAAGGCGACCAGGTTTAGCCTGTCCGAAGATACTCTATTCAGAAGAATGTTTGATGGCCCACTCACCATTGCTTGGGGTCGAGAGACACCGAATATGTTTTAAGGGAAGTTCACGAAGGCACCTGCAGAAACCATTCGGGGGCAGAATCATTGATTCGTAAGATAATCAGAGCGGCTATTACTAGATTGATATGGAGAAAGATTTGGAGGACTTTGTGTGAAAATGCGATGGCTGTCATAGGCACGCACCAATGATCGACCAACCCGGGTAGTTGCTGCATTCGGTCGTCTTGACTTGGTCGTTCATGAAATGGAGAATGGACATCGTCGGTCCCCTACCATTGGCACTCATTAAGGCTCAATTTATACTGTTTATGACTGACTATTTCACTAAATGGGTCAAAGCTCAAGTATTTGAGAAGGTCTGGGAAAAAGAAGTCATCGACTTCGTTTGGGACCACATAATATGCCAATTTGGTATACCGGCCAAGATAGTGTGTGATAATGGGAAGCAGTTCATCGGCAGTAAGGTAAGCAAATTTTTCGAGGAACATAAGATCAAAAAGATCTTATCAACATCCTATCACACTAGTGGGAACGGAAAGGTAGAGTCGACGAACAAAACAATCCTTCAAAACCTTAAGAAAAGGTTGATCGATGCCAAAGCAAAATGGAAGGAAATCCTGCCTGAAGTCTTGTGGGCATACCGCACGACTTCAAAATCCAATACCGGGGCCACCCCGTATGGTGCCAAAGCACTAATACCGGTCAATGTGGGAGAACCGAGCCTCTTGTTCCGATATGCAATCGAAGAATCAAATGGCGAGGCCATGAGCACAAGCCTAGGATTACTAGATGAGAGGCGCGAGGCCGCTTTAGTCCGGTAGGCTGCCCAAAAGCAGTGGATAGAAAGATATTACAACCAAAGAGCCAACCTCCGACACTTCAATATCGGGGACTTGGTGTTAAGAAGAGTAACACAAAACACCCGGAACCCGAATGAAGGAAAACTAGGACCGAATTGGGAAGGTCCATATCGATTCATCGGGATTACCGGTAAAGGTTCGTATAAACTCGAAGCAGGAAACAACGCACAACTTCTAAACAACTGGAACGTAACTCACTTGAAACGATACTACTGCTAAGGTACGACCTCATCCATTTTCTTTATTTTTTATATTACGAATGGGCTAACACTTGCAGGCAACACCCAAAGGAGAATGTAGCTACTAGGTCTGAAAGCACGCGTTGCACTCTTTTTCCCTTGAACCAGTTTTGTCCCAAATGGGTTCAGACAAGGTTTTTAATGAGGCAACAATACACCATGCTAACTTAGAGTCGAAGACCGGTTTTAAATCGGAGTCAATGGCCATATCAACAATATCCGACCTACTCGAAGACCGACCTCGAATACTGGGGGCCATCACCCACGGGTCATGATTTTTAGCAAGGAAGGAAACTTGTGCTCGAACAGTTTAGACTCGACGGTTAGGATTTATTGTAAGGGCCAAACGGTCAAATGAACTGTGCCCGCATAGGTCAGCCTGGCCATAATACGAGCTTTTACACGCTTACAATATTGTACGTTACACACAGAAAGAAAGAAAGTTTCTACCTTACTAACACACATTTTTTGCTTCTTAAAAGTATCTAGCCCAAGGGCTACTCCTACCCAGGAACTATCGAGCCCAAGGGCCACCCTTATTCGAGCCCAAAGGGCTACCCCCACTCGGGGACTGCCGTCCGAGATAAACTCGGGCGGCTCGTGTTGTCGAAACCTGGAGGCACAAAACCTATAAGTCAGTGCCCAAACCTAAAAGTCTACGGCCACCCTAAAACGGTTAGGATATGTCCGAAGCCCGTAATCAAAACATAAGACCTTCAACAAAATTCTAAACATGTTCAATGGTTACCCTCGACAAAGATACAATCTATCAACATTTAAAGAAGAATCTTGGGGAAATTTTCGTTCACTCCGAGCTTACACAAGTTCGAGCAAAAATTGCATCGAAGACAGGTCTTGTTCGGACCTCCAAAAAGTGACTTATTACTACGTTTGATTCTGTGCTAAGGCATTAGAAATATTTGCAATCGTAAAAAGATGCTAAGATAATAGACTTGCACATTGCCAAAAGGGAAGTATTTTATATTCTGGAATATCTGTATAAAGGCCCAACAAAAATGGCCTCAACAAAAAATATGTACAGCATACAAAAACAAAACAAAATAATCCTAACACATCTACGCCTGATCTTCACCAGGACCCAACTCGTCACTAGAGCCATGGGGGCCTTCGGGTTCTTCGGATCCCTCAAAGCCTTCTTCATCTTCGGGTTCAGCTAGCTTCTTGGCTCGACCTCAAGTCTTTTTGCCTCCTCGATCTCGGCCGACAGGTCGAAGCCTCGGGCATGGATCTCTTCGAGGGTCTCCCTCCGAGATAGCCGCCTTACAAACTCGGCAGTAGTCTAACATCAGCCCTATACTGGGCCACCATCTCTTCAGCATCAGCCAAGGTTGCTTCCAACTTGGACCTTGTCATTTCGAGCTCCTTGCCAAGGGCATCCCATTCGGCAATAGTCGAATCCAGTTGAGCTTGAAGGTCCTCATTTTATCGAGCCCGAGCATCGGCCTTCTCTTTTGCCACTCGGAGTCGAACCTCTACAGATACCAGCTATGCCTGGTAGGTCTCATCCTTCGAAGCCAGCCGGTCCATTTTACTCTTCCAACCATCAGCCATGGCTTGGACCTTTCATTTCAGCTAGGAGTTGGTCGATCCGGTCAATCTTGTGTTGAACCTACGAGGTTTGGTCATTAGTTTCCATGGCTAGTTCCTTATTGCTAACCTAAAAAACCTTTACCTTTTTGACCAGATCAGCATGTTCCCGCCTCAGGTTCGAAGCCTCCCTCTAAGCCTCATCCAGCCTGGCCTGAAGGTCCTTGATGGCCCCTTCGTGCTGCTCGCTAAGAAGCTTATACATATGTCTTTTCTCGGCAAGCTCCTTGACCTCAAGCTCAAGCTGTTAACCTCAGACCGGTACCGAAGAAAGCTTTCATGATGAAGTACCGAGGCTTGCAAAAAGGTAAAAGAAGAAAATGTGAGAAATGTCAAAAACTAAGTCAAAGTTCAAAAAAACATAATGATGCCTTACCCGATTCAGCGCCTGTTGCGCTTTTTTGAACAGGCACGGCACATCCACCTCACTCATTTTTTCCTGGTCTTCTTCAATCACCAGGCATCAGAGGTAGCTCACTACTCCCACAGGAGCAGAAAGAACCCGGGCATCCTTCGAGACTGTGATGATTATCGACCTCTTATAGCCGGGATCCACACTCGGGGCGGGAAACTGGTTGATTAGGTTTGAGCTCGAGTTTAGCCCATCGAATTTTGAAGATGGATCCTTTATAGGAACTTCCAGGTTGCGCAACCCGGAAAAGTCTTCCATGGCGGACGAGTCCATGCCGCCGAAAAAGGAACGAAGGGGATCGTCCACGCCATGAGCCCTTTCGTTAGATTTCTACTTCCTCGCTTGGGCCTCCTCAAGCATAGACTCGGTGTAGGAGGGCATCCCCGAGATCTTAATTACGCCGGGCACTCCCTTTGGTGCAAAACCGACATCCTGGGAAGTTTCACCCCGGAGATCCATATCGACTTTCTGAGTTGGAAGGGGGTCGACCTCGCGAGTCTCACCCTCGGATGCATCCTAATCCCTGGGATAGGTCGTCCCGTGTGTTACGAAAATAGATTCATCCTCCGGATCTTCCCTAAGCCGGAGGAGGAGGGAGCCGGAGGAGGGAGCCGGAGGTGGGCACCGGGAACTAAAATCCCCTACTAGGATTGCAAAGCACCCGCTTTTTCGGTTTTTTTGCCTCGGAGCTCGGGGAGCTGAGGGTTGTCTTTTCCTGTTCTTTTTTCTCTTCGTGACTTCAGCGGAGGGATCAACGGGCAGGGGCACATCTTTATCCCCTTTCGAAGGCCTAATTTCGGCGGTCTTAGGCAAACCTACAATGATAAAGAAGGAAGAGGGGTTAGTATAATATAAGGTGAAGACATAACATTGGCTATTCGAAAAAGAGACCTTACCATGAGAATGGGCTTCCGATCGACCCTTTGAGAGTCTGTTCCATGTGCGCTCGAAGTAGGAAATCTGAGTACAGACGCCCTCGATCCACTCCTTTAACCTGGGGACTACATTCGGAACCCGGGCAACAGCTGCACAGCCACAAACATGAATGAGAAGATCAAAATAAAAGAAGAAGAAATTTTGATGAAGGAGTTGCACTTACCAGACGCATTCCATTCCTCAGGGAATGGCATGTATTTCGGGGGATCAAATCCTCGGTATTCATTCAGACGAAGCGTCCCTGCTAGCCACGATCTCGGTTTTCATTGATACTGGAGAAGGGGGCCTTGCTGGCCTGGCGTGTAAGCTTAATCAGTCCCCCTCGGAATATCTGGGGAATGTATAATCGAAATAGATGGTCGATCGTGAACCGACGAGAATCGGTCTTGTTCACGAAGTAACGGAGGAGGGTCACAATCCTCCACAATGATGGATGTATTTGTCTGAGGCACACTCGTACCTTTGGCAAAAATCCAGGACGATCGGATCCACCGGGCCCAATGTGAAGGGATAAGTGCAAACACTTAAGTACCCCTCCACATGGGTAGTAACGGCGTCATCGGGCCCGGGGACTACTACGTCCTTGCCTTCTTAATTGCAGTCCTTACGAACTGTGGGAAGAACGTCCTAGTTCACGGAACATAAATATCTCGAGACTCCTTCGCCCCGGTCCTATTTGTGCGAGGGCTTCTCAACCTTGAAGTCGTTTGCAATCGAGCATCCCTCGGGGATAAACGCCGACAAGGGAGGCTCGGCAGCTGGGTCGTTAGTAGCCGCAGTGGGGGAAGTCATTTCGAGGGCAACCACCTTAGGTTTAACCGCTTCAGTACCAGCGACCAGTTGAGAAATGAAGAGGCAACTTGTTGAGGAACAGTTTTCGATGTTTTTGCCATTGTCATCTGGGAGAGTTTGAAAATTTGAGAAATAAACATGAAGTTTTGGAAAAATGGGTTTTGAAGATGAAGAACATGGTATGAAGATTTGAAGAAATTTTGGGAAGAAATCTGGAGATTGCTATGTAGATTAAAAAACATGGATGAAGATATGAAGATTTGAAGAAGGTTTTGATAATGGTTGGAAGGCTCGAAGATAGCGGTTTGATCGGAAAGTAGAAAAAGGATAAATGAAGGAGGCTTTTATAGGGAAACAACCGACGCTTCGCATTCAGAGGCAACCTGTCGGTGAGTGGCACGTGTCCGAAGTCAGAACGACACGATTGATGGGATGTTTCATCTCCCCATCGTAACGTACGAAGGAAGGAACCGGAGTCATCTGTTGTTTCTCATCGTTTCGGCTAGCCTGCTCTTTGAGAAACGAGGGGATTATCTGTATACGGGAAAAATCGAGCCCGCTGCATGACTCGACTTCTCGGTGAGCCAACAGAGCAGGAATGTGACCGCAATGTATCGGGGTTAGAACGAAGAACCCCTCGTATCAGGGTTGGGCAAACACCTGCCCTCGGGGATATCGGGGGTGTATCTTTGACGGTCGATTTAAGGACTGAAACTTCGGAGAGCATGACCAATCAGCCGCTCATGACTAACAAAAGGCCGTGATATCCGTGCCTAACCAGATATCACGGCGTGAATCTTGGTTCGTATCGACAGAAAATCAGTGATTGGCGAAACGAAAGATTTTTACCTTTTTTTAGAATTGTACTTAGGGTAAAACTCCCCTACTATATAAAGGGGAAGGTTTATTATTCATAGGACATATTGTAACACGCATCTCAAGGCAACATACTCTTATTCTCTCTGTAAGTCAATGTTCTTACTTTTGTTCATCAGTTCTTCATTAGTGTGAGCCCAGGATCGAAGGCAGGCACTTCGTTAAGCCATTATTGAGTTCAGGATCACTCTCACTATTGGTTTGACAATTTATTACGTCTTTTATTTCTTTAATCTAATGCCTTTTATTATTTGTATTGAATTAATCCGCATATCCTCAAAACCACGTATAAATTTAATTGTTATCCGTTTTTTAGGGTAAACATATATATTTGAAAAAATCTGTACAAAGTGATGTAGAGTGACGTTTCAACTATTAGGCTGCAACAATGATCTTGGGATCATTTTAGTTATGTGGTTTTTGGAAGTCTGGAAATATGAAGGAAAGAGTTTGATCTGATCGATCTGAAAGTTGAATCTACGGTTACAGATATTATAGAGACAGTTATATAATACAAATAAAATCCTCTGAAATTTGAACAATTATCACCTGTTACTATTCTCTAATAATAGTACACATTTATACATTTGGAGATTCTTATTTGAATCCACGTTCTTAGGCATATTAGTTGGGCAGGCATATCATATATATATCCCACGACCTAAGTCCTAACCACGTTAGGCCTTTTATACATATACATTTATTAATTTAAGTAACACATAGCACAAGCAATGAAAATTGGTTCAAGTAAGAGTTGTCCTTATCAAGGTTGTTACAATATATAAAAAATTAAAAATCAAGCCGAAAACAATAGTTTAACCAACTTATATTATATTTTGGGCACCTACTAGGGAAAAATCAATGGGTCATTTCTCTACATTATTCCTATATAAGCATGGAGCTTTGTTGAAATCTGAGTAGAACTTTCAAAAGGAAATTAATCATCAACTTTTGTGTAAGTATTTAAGGTTGCAACATAATTAAGGAGAGGTTAAGCATGGGTTTTAGGGGTTCAGTTGCAATTGTAGTTATTTTTTTGGCGATGGTTTTGGCTGTTGCTAATGCACAATATGGAGGAGGCAACTATGCTGATTCTTCTCCCTCAAAGAATATTGGCTCCACCAATTCTTCTCCAGCATTTCTGTTAGGATTTGTTGCTTTCATCATTTCTTTCTTTGTTATCAGGAAAAGTATTTGATTCGAGTCTCTCAGTTGCAACTGATTTGAAGATGTTTCCTTTGATGTAATTTTAATCTTTTTTTTTTTTCGCTTTTCTTTTTCTCATTGGTGTGTAATTATATACTTGTATGTTATTTTACCCTTCAGATTTTTCTCTTTCGATTGCTTTGTGGTTAGGGATTGTGTTTTAATCAGCCAACGTTATTTTATTTACTTTACTGGTTAATTAATTTACCTCCTTTTTAATACTAGCTAGCTAGGCTGTGAATTTGATGATGTGTTATTGTCATGTTATTCGTTAATTTTCAGCAAATTATAAACTTGGGTGTGCGTGGAATATTTTGTTGGCTGTTTCTATCGACTTAGGAGAACTATTTCTTGAAAGGATGTTAAGTTCCTTTAGTGGACTTCAAATATTTCTATGGCAACCTTGCATCAGACAAAAAAAATGTGGCCTAAAGCTTAAAACAAAAATGTCAGTGAAAAACATTCAAATTGGTACTAAATGGTTGGGCACACATATCATTAGTATAATGCCAATGAGAACACGTCAGAATTTTGTTTTTATAATAAGCTAATAACACATAGAATAAGTAATCAAAATTATTTCTTCCTTCTTTTTTCAACATTCAAAATTAGTAGTTCAAGTAAGAATAAATAATCATGATCAAGGTTGTTACAATGTATACAATTTAAATGAAACCGAAAATATTGGTTAACTCAACCAACTTATATTATATTGGCACTACTAGGGAATCTAAAGGGTCATTTCTCCACGTTATTCCTATATAAGCATGTAACCGAATAGAAGAATTAATTTAAATAGTCGTTCACATAAAAGAGTATATAATCAATGTATAATTTATGTATATCGTTTAGTAAAAGTAAACATTAAATTTGACAGGCTATTTGTGTAACAATCTAGCTTTAGGAGTTCTTGCTTTCATCATTTCTTTCCTTGTTATCGGGGAAAGTATTTGATTAGTCTTTCAGATGCAAACTCATGAAGTTCTTTAATTTACTTTTTTTAATCGTTTGTAATACTTTCTCTTTTCTTTCTATTTGGTGTGTATTATCCTTGCATGTTATTTCTTGTTTTTTTGACTAGAAGATAATTAATGAGTCTATAAAGTTCTTTTGTATTATACTTGTTGATTTCGCATGTTTTTTTGTTGTTGTTGATGTTTTGTGAAAAAAATCATATAACTACAATAACATTTGTAAAGGACTATAATATTAAATCTCCTCACAGTTCCCCAAAAGTAAGCTCCGATTAAGAGTTAACACTGGTTCTTCAGTTTTTTACAAGTTTGAAAGTTGTAAGTAATGCATGTCGATGCTCAAACGATAAGTATAACGTACAATATAACGTCCATTTGGAAACAGCTAGTTATAGGTATATTAATCAACGTCCATTTACACGACTAAGGTTGTCATGAAGTTCAATGTAAAGCAATATGTACAGCAACTTTTGAACTTTATTGTAAGCTAGCTGCCATGCATGCTTATTGCTTATCTAACAATTTTCCTGGGCTTCTGCTTTGTAAAACTTTACCTATATCGGTGTTTATACCAAAACATTATTAACTAATTACCTTAATTGAGATGAAAATGTGTGTTCGTTAATTACTCATTGTTTAGTAAAACATGAATGTACGTGAAGACACACATTATTTATATTTACTGAGTTCTTTCTTTGGTTGTTTCATTCTTTGTGATCAATTAAGGAAATTGTGCCATGATATGTAATCTTCATTAGATTGTTGTGCTTTCAATTGTGTGATCATTCTTTTGAACATTTAACTCATTGTGTTGAATATCCCAGCTGATTTGGGCAACACCAAACCAGTTAAAACGTTACCTCCACTCGCATTTCGTCAACGTATAGTTCGATAACAACTTTAAGTGTCTTTATTCCCATACGAAGGATTTTGTGATAGACTACTTAGGCCTTCGCTACTCACTATTATGATGAGTAAATAGTTCAACATAATCCTAGCGACTTGAATAGAAAAAAAAAATTATTCTGCAAAGTTCTCTTGTATTTTATAATGGCCACAAAATCAATTAACCCGTACGATGATGCAGAAAAAAGGAATTAAAAAGAAACTGAAATAATTTGTTTGTTAATTAGTCGTGGACTGTGGTAGAGTGCTTCTAAACTGTTTAATAAGAAGACATAATTTGTTTTGTTAATGGGCGTCCATGATATAATAAACTAATCAGAAAGAGCCAATTTGACTCTATACCAGCGCAAATGCTAGTATCGATTCTTATTCTTCTGCTTAGACATTCAGTGTTGAGGGCACGTTTTTATCACACGTTGAAGTTGTCTTTTTTTTTTCTTTTTTTTTTCTGACTTTTCAAAAAAAAAAGTAAATGAAATCTTCAACCAAAAATTATCTTAACCATGAGTTTTAATAAATTATCTGAAGAGTTCTTTTGTCGGGTATGAGATTTAATTCTCAGTATAGTTACCCCTTTTTCTTCCTTCTGTTCTATCCCTCCCGATCTTCCATGAAAAAAAACCCAAAGAATTAGCAAAATATTAGACATCAGCAGCTAGCATCGGGATGTGATTTATATATAATTTTCTTATTGCTATTTGAAGTAAATTCAAGATATATTATAACTATACATTAGAAAACTAAGATTAATTATTTGATATTCTCGTTATTGTCGTACATTCATATAAAACAACAACAGCGACCCAGTAAAATCTCACAAGTGGGGTCTGGGGAGGCCGGGTAGAGTGTACGCAAACCTTACCCCTACCCCTGAGAGATAGAGAGGTTGATTCCGAAAGACCCTCGGCTCAAGAAGAAGAAAATAAACAATAGACAATGGGTCAGTGACAGCAACAAAAAGCCAGAAAAATAATATCAGCATCGTAAGAAACAGAAAATAGATGGAAAAACAATAATAATAACCAGTAATAATGCCATAGAAAAT
This sequence comes from Nicotiana attenuata, assembly GCF_001879085.1. Lineage (NCBI taxonomy): Eukaryota > Viridiplantae > Streptophyta > Magnoliopsida > Solanales > Solanaceae > Nicotiana > Nicotiana attenuata. The sequence continues at coordinate 308,801 of NW_017670662.1, read as the reverse complement.
AGTGTGGAAACTACATAAACAGAGTGGAAACTACTGAAACCACTAACAACCCAAGGCAAAACATTACCAGCCTAGCCCCGCCCACGGCACAACGTGGAAAAACGCTCGATTCCCTCCTAACCTACAACCCTAATGCTCGACCTCCACACCTTCCTATCAAGAGCCATGTCCTCGGAGATCTGAAGTCGCGTCATGTTCTGCCTGATCACCTCACCCCAATACTTCTTAGGCCGCTCTCTACCTCTCCTCATACCTGCCAATGTCAACTGCTCACACCTGCTAACCAGAGCATCTACGCTTCTCCTCAGCACGTGCCCGAACCATCTAAGCCTCGCTTCCTGCATCTTGTCGTCCATGGGAGCCATGCCCACCTTCTCCAGAATATCTTCATTCCTAATCTTATCCAGCCTAGTATGCCCGCACATCCATCTCAACATCCTTATTTCTACCACTTTCATCTTCTGGGTATGAGAATTCTTGGCTGCCCAACACTTAGCCCTTTACAGCATGGCCGGTCTAACCACCGCTCTATAGAACTTGCCTTTAAGTTTTGGTGGTACATTCTTATCACACAGGACTGCAGATGCTAACCTCTATTTCATCCACCCACTCCTATACGGTGCGTGGCATACTCGTCTATCTCCCCATCCCCTATATAATTGACCCAAGGTACTTGAAACTTTCGCTCTTGGGGATGACTTGTGAGTCAAGCCTCATGTCTATGTCCACTTCCCCCGATGCATCGCTGAACTTACACTCCAGATATTCTGTCTTAGTCCTACTCAACTTGAAACCTTTAGACTCAAGGGTCTGTCTCCGAACCTCCATCCTCTCGTTAACGCCGCCATGCGTCTCATCAATCAGAACTATATCATCAGCGAACAACATACACCATGGCACCTTCCCTTGAATATGGTGTGTTAGTGCATGCATCGCTAAGGCAAATAAGAATGGGCTGAGCACAGACCCTTGCTGCAACCCCATAACAACCGGAAAGTGCTCTGAGTTACCTCCCACAGTCCTAAACCGAGTCTTAGCTCCCTCATACATGTCCTTTATCACCCTAATGTAGGCTACCGGCACACCTTTCCCCTCCAGGCATCTCTAAAGTACCTCCCTAGGCACCTTGTCATACGCTTTCTCTAGGTCAATAAACACCATGTGCAAATCCTTCTTCCTATCCCTATACTGTTCCACCAACCTTCTGATAAGGTGTATATCTTCTGTATTAGAACACCCGATATGAACCCGATTGGTTGTCGGATATAGACACTGCCCTCCTCACCCTCCTTTCCACCACCTTCTCCCAAACTTTCATGGTATGACTTAGTAACTTGATGCCCCTATAGTTGTTACAGTTCTGAATATCACCTTTGTTCTTGTATAGCAGAATCATCGTACTCCACCTCTATTTATCTGGCATCCTCTTCGTCCTTAAAGATAATATTAAATAGCGCAATCAGCCATTCCAAGCCTGTTCTACCCACACATCTCCACAATTATACTGGAATTTTGTCCGGCCCGGTCGCTCGGCCTCTACTCATCTTGCGCATAGCTCACGCGATCTCCTCAGCCTTAATACGCCTACAATACCTAAAGTCTTGGTGACTCCCGGAGTGCCTCATTTCCCCTAGAACAATGTCTCTGTCCCCTTCTTCATTCATAAGTCTATGAAAGTAATCCTGCCACTCCGCTTAATCTGGGCATCTTCCATCAATACTCTGCCTTCCTCGCTTTGATGAACCGCACGTGATGCAGGTCATGAGCCTTTCTCTCTCTCGCCTTGTCCAGCTGAAATAACTTCTTTTCCCCTCCTTTGACCCCTAACTCCTCGTACAGATGACCAAACATTGCAGTCTTAGCCTCCGCGACCGCTAACTTCGCCTCCTTCTTGGCTTCCTTATACCTTCCTCTCTTCGCTCTCCTCTCTTTCTCGTCTGTGCTCTCCACTAACCTAAGATACTCCGCTTTCTTTGCTTCCAATTTACCTTGGACCACGTCATTCCATCACCAATCACTTCGGCGCCCGCCAGAGTAACCCTTTGAGATCGCTAACACCTCTCTCGCCACCTTTGTTATACAGTCCGTTGTCGATGTCCACATCTGGCTAGCGTCCCCGCTACTCCTACAAGATCTCATAGACATCAACCTCCCCTCCAACTCCTGAGTTTTATCCCTCGTCAAGGCTCCTCACATGATCCTTGGTTGACCCCGAACAGACCTCTTCTTCCTCTTTAATATTATACCGACGTCCATCACCAAGAGCCTATGCTATGTCGCGAGGGTCTCAGTCGGGATAACGTTGTAATCCTCGCACAGTCATCTATCACATATCCTGAGAAGGAGGTAATCAATCTAAGTCTTAGCCACCGTACTCCGGAAAGTAATCAAATGCTCCTCCCTCTTTGGAAAACTAGAGTTCGCGATCACCAGCTCAAAAGCTCTAGCGAAATCCAATAGTGAAGTACCTCCTCCGTTCCTATCCCCAAGCCGAAGCCGGCATGCACCTCGCCATAGCCACTAACAGATGACCCTATATGCCCATTGAAATCCGCTCATATAAATAACTTCTCTACAAGCGGCGCACTATGCACCACCTCGTCCAGCCCCTCCTAGAAGCACCTCTTAACCTCCTCATCTAAGCCCGCTTGCGGCGCGTAGGTGCTAATAACATTCAAAGTGATCTCTCCAACTACTAACTTAATCGCCATTAATCTATCATCCATCCGCCTGACCTCTACCACCGACTCTCTGAGTTTCCTAGCCACCAAAATACCCACTTCGTTCTTACCCTTCTTGCCTCCCGAGTACCATAATTTATACCCGTCCGCATTCCTTGCCTTCGATCCTACCCACCTAGTCTCCTGAACACAAGCTATATTGACCTTCCTCTTCTGTAGAATCTTCGCCAACTCTATAGACTTACCCGCCAATGTCCCGATGTTCCACGATCCAATTCTCAACCTATGGGCATCCATGGTCCCCTTACCCCCTTTGGGCCCCGTCCATTCTCCTTATCTCCTGCCCTCCCCTTCAGGCCCTACCACCCGCCCACCCCGAAGACATGCCCTTATTCCACCATTACAGACACCATCTACTATACCTATGGTAGCCTAATGAAAACGCTAACAAAAGCAACAACGGTTCAAGCTTAAAGAAAAATAAGTAGTAACTATAGGACGCCACTAGAATAACTAAACTAGTACAAACTACTATGACACCAATATAACTAACACAAGAGGAAGAGAAATAGGGGCAGGAGGTACCAACTCCCGAGAATAGAACCTGGAGTTTCGAATTGATGTACACCCGAGTCTGTGTAGCCTGGCGTATTCCCTTCCAACTTCCCTCCGTCCCTTGTCAAAGCTCCCCGACATGCTCAGCTACGTTTGCGCGTGCGTCTCCCGCCTGTCTCCAAGTGCCTAAAAAATAGAACCTTAAAACACACAAAAACCATGGGGCCAACAAGAGTTGGGGGGTGTGGCAGGGCTGTCACCATACTACTATGACACAGGGGTGGTCTGACGACGCTGGACTAGACTGCTATCGCCAGAAAGAAAGATGAAGATGAAAAAAAGGAGGGGGGGGGGGGTTTGAAACTAGAAAAATAGAAGAAAAAGGGGGGCCTGGCAGTGACACAGCCGCCGGGGAGAAGAAGAGAAGAGTGGGGAGAGAAGAGAAAATAGAGAGAGAGAGGGGGGAGGGGGCTGAGACTGAAAAAATAGAAGAAAAAAGGGGGGTCGACGGCGGAGCAGTCGCCGGAAACGCTACGGCTAGGGTATATCTAAACGAGACTTTAAACTTATTTATCCAGTATATCTACGTTTTCCTATTTACAGAAAGTAACTATATGTTTTTACAAAATAAATACAAACCCGGTCAAATCTACAATTTATCTACAACTTAAATACAATATTTTTTTTGTACAAAATCCGATCAAAAATTACATTTACATACAATTTATATAAAACTTGTATACAATTATGTTAGTTGTATATATTTTATTTGCCGTTTCTACACTCGACATACAAAATATTTACAATTTGTTTATGTGTTTTTCATCGAGTTTCAATATGAAATTCCAACCAAACCATATCAAAACTTCACCAAATGCTCTCGAAATTGAGATATGAACTCCAAAGTATATATTCCCAATCATTTGCAACAACACCCAATCTAAACAAATAATAATTTTGCAAATTTTAATTTTCAAATTCATAGGTTCTAAGCTTTCTAATGGATGTCAATGGAGTTTAAGCTCATGTATCCACGGTCAACTTCAGTTTAGTTTCAATTATACTGTCAATTACTTTTAGCTTAGTTCCAAATGCCACTCCTATAGACAATGTCTTATTTATTCATCTAAAAATATTTTTGGTAACCCATTTGTATTGGTGCTTCACATATGTATTCTATGGCTTTGAACCAGTTGAATTATTTTTCTCCACCATTCTTCAAAGCTCCTAGCATGTTCACCTGCAAAAGCAGAATCGAAGAGGAACCGAGAGAAATATTTATATAGATAAGAAAAATAGAGAAGATTGAAGCCTAAAATGGTAAGATGAATCTAATATATTATTTTATATATAAATAGTAAATTGTATATGCTAATGTAGTAAAGTAATAACCTCTCTATGATTGGTAAATAAGTTTAATGTATTATGGATATATAGGTAAAAATTCCTTAATAAAACCTAAAAATAGAATCTGGGGACAGACATCTAATTATCCCTACAATTGAATTTTTCACTTGTATTATGAAATAAAAGTTTACTTCTTTAGTTGATGATAACAATTTATGCTATTGTAGTTACGCGAATTTAATTATTTTGCCGAGTCTTTCTTTTCTTTCGTCTTATACGGTAATGGACTAATGATTTATTAAACAAATAGATATACTTCTCTTTATCTACCAGTCAGGGAAGTAATAAACTAGAAATTGGGTTAGCATATTTTAATTTTTAAAGCGTAGAGGTAAATTACGATATTCCCATCGGATTTGTTTTGACATTGATTATTTTTCCTTAACAGTATCATTTCATTTGATAAAACTAATATCCAAACTTCATCATCTGATCTACGCTGCTTCTTTATTGTTCGCACGTTCTTAAGCACCATTAAGGGTGAGGCGTTTGGGCTTTGTTAATTCTTACAACTCCGTCAGTTGTTTGATTTTCTTTCTTTTATTAAACATTGAGCACTTATTGGTGTCATTGTACAAATATCATGTACATGTATTAATTAAAAATCAACTTAATTACCAGAATTGTTGAAGTGATCTCCACCATCTAACTACTTACAAAAAATGAAAACAAAAAGTCAATGAAAGAATGATAATACGAATTAGTCCATGAAAGATACTATCTTGAAAAAAATTTGTATATAAGTGTAGATTTCACAACATAGAATTACAACACAAACACTTCTTACACAACATTCTTCTTCTCACTAACAAATTGAAGGCTACATTTGAAACTTGAAAACACAAGACAATGGCTTTGAAAGTTTCAGCTGCTGCTTTCAACTTCATTGCTTGTGTTCTATTCATGGCGGCGGCCGTGGCGGTAGCCCATGAGGGCCACCACCACGCCCCCGCCCCGGCTCCGTCCAGTGCCATCATCACTTCATTCCCTTCACTGATGGTCGGATTCTTCGGTTTGGTTGTTTCTTTCCTTGTTATTAAGGAAAGGGTTTGAAGAGAAGTAAGAATAATCCATATTCATTCTTAATGTTGCGTTTATCTTTGTTCCTATGTTTTGATTTATCACGTTACATTTGAGAAGCCTTGTATTCTTGTTTTTTTACCCCTTTTGACGTTGTTTTTCAATTGTTCTATCAGGTCAAGTTATTTGTGCTCCATTTCTATTGTTGTGAAAGTACTTTTGAGATCATTGCGTTGAATAATATGTTGTGACGAGTCATTAATTTCGATGATTATTGTTGTATGACACAAAAAATAGATCTTGATTTTATACTATTAGATTTATTGAAAAGTAGAATTAATCATAGCCAATATTAATGTCCAATGATGGATCTAGTATTCTACGGTGAATATTTAATGAATAGCATTGAAGAAGACAACTTGGAAGAATAGTTGAGCAATTAGGACTTGAAAATACAAAGGAGAGCAATAAATGACAAAAAATGACTTTCAAACCGTAGATGAGACAAAGATAGCCCGACAAAGACGAGTTCCCCAAATATCTTTTTGATAATGATGGATGATGATGAACAATCATATATTCCGATCCTTCTTGGATCTGGAGAAGGGAATGATAGAAGGAAAGTGTAAAGTCAAGCTTTGTTTATATTCAATAGAGTGAGAATCTTGTACAAAGAATGTTGCTGAAATCTTTGACAAAAGGTCCAAATTCCCCTTTCTGATCTACATCTTTTCCTATTTATAGGAGCGCATGAGCCATAAAATCCTAGATAGTACAACAAAAGGGAATATCTCTAGAATATTCCCTAGGAAATCTTAATTCTAAGGCTGGCCATTGCTTCGTGTCTAGAATGAGAGCTCGTCCTCGTCCTCGTCCTCGCAATCTGCCAAGTCAGTTCGACCTTGGCACCGCTTTACCCTTCACCCTTGACCTCGGTCTTTTAGAGCCATCGCGATACGTCACCACTGTCGGGCTTTATTACAGTTGACTAGGTCAAATACGTCAAGTGAATTGAAGTTTTCACCCATACAATTGTCTCACTGCATCATGGTGTTGAGATGTGTGATTTCCTAATTTACTAGCTGTGAAGCTGTTTACTTTACCCAGGCTAGCATGTATGGTTTTTGTGACAAAATTAGTAGTTAGGTTTAACCCAAAAAAACGTATGTGGATGATTGAGGTCTGGTAATTGTAAGAAGAATTTCTAGTGTTTCGGCTTGCGATAGGTCAAACATATTTCTTCCATTTTCTTCTATCTCGATCTAACGGCTCATGAGCATCACTAAAGTGCATCCTTGGCACTGAATCATCTCTCATTTGATTTTCACCGTCGAATGAGTCAAGTGCATCTCCACCGTCGGATTAAGCTCTTGTTCTAACACTTAAATTGAATTCGAAATCTTAAATCTTACTGTCCTGATGAATTTTTCAGAATTTTCCTTATTCTAGAAAGATATAAATATCATCTCATTAATAAGATCTACAATGACTAAAACATCCCTCTAAAGTTCAAATCTAGTCGTTCACAACGCTAGCATTTGGCCATAGATCCCAAATTTATTTTGAAAAATCTGATTTGGGTGAAGTTTGGTTTGAAGATGAAAATGTGTTTGGACATACGTTTTCAAAATATATTTTCCAACTTTATTTTGGATAAACATGTATATAATTCCCAAGTTTTGGAATTTTGGCCCAAAATCAGCTCAATAGATGACTTTGGGATTTGGGATTTGGCCAAAATATGGGCAAAATTTATGGCCAAACATGAGTTTTGAAAATAAATCCCAAATTTATGTTGGTAAAACTCATGGCCAAACGGGGCCAACAACAACAACAACGACAATTCAGTATAATTTCATAAGTGGGATCTGGGAGAGCGGTATGTAGTATGTACGCATACCTTACCCCTACCCCGGTGGGGTAATATACTGTATCAGACAGACCCTCGGCTCGAGAAGACCAAAAAAGACAATAGATGAGTAACATCAACAGAGGCTAGAAAGATAACAATGGAAAAAGTAATATGAAGACAACATGAATCACTAGCAGTCTAAGATAAGACACTATCAGACTAACCTCACATCTAGTACGAAGTAGAAAAAACGCTCAACTACCTCCTAACTTTCAAACCTAATGCTCGACCTCTACACCTTCCTATCAAGGGTCATATCCTAAAAGTTGAAGCCGTGCCAAAATCTCTCAAAATTTCTCTTGGTGTTAGGTTATGGTTAGTATATTCCCAGGCTCACATGCAATGACAATAACTAATAAATTTATAACATAGACAAGAACAAGGAAAAGGGAGTTTTGCCATCTTTAAGTCTAAAGACAGAGTGTTGAATAGACAGTATTGATAATTTCCTACTAGCAATAGCGACATGTTAGCTTCTAAGAAATAGCCAAATAAGTACATGGCTGTTATGAAATAAAACGATGTGGCAAAGTGAAGTAATTGGTTCATCAATGAAGCTATTTACACAAATATTTTGTTGCTACAAAACCATCAAAAACTTGTTATGCTTTACAAAACCAATCTAAATCCTTGCACGACATTCGATATTGCAAGTGGATAAATCCACTTGCAGAATTTATAATACTCCCCCTTGAATGCCCATTAACAGATTATGCGCCTCATTAAAATCTTACTAAGAAAAATCCAATGAGAAAAATCTCAGTGAAGAAAAAAGAATACACATATCTTGAAATACGCATTAAGAGCTGCCTCACTAAAACCTTACTAGGAAAAACCCAATGAGACAAAATCCTGGTTAAGAAAAAAAGAGTACAACACGTATTTGACTCCCCTGATAACAATCCACTTAATGCCTCGAAGACAATGCATTCCAATTTTGTCTACCAGCTTCTCGAATATTGAGGTTGACAATGCTTTATTGAACATATCCGTCAAATTATCACTTGAAAGAACTTTTTGAACATGGATTTCACCATTCTTTCGAAGATCATGAGTGATTTTTTTTGATGAAATGTATTTTATTCTTTCTTCTTTAATGTATCCCCCTTTCAATTGAGCTATGCACACACCATTTTCTTCATACAATGTTCTTCGAGTATCCTTTCTCAAAGGAAAACCAAATGTTTTCTGGATGAGTTGAGTTATTGATCTCAACCAAACGCATTCGCAACTTCATTCATGAAAGACTATTATCTTTGCATAATTTGAAGAAGTAGCAACTATAATTTTGTATTGGGAAAAAAGTTGAATTTATATTGAAGATGACGCGGCATGACACGTGGACTAGACAAGTGGTCAAAGCGTAACAGTTGGGAAAAAGGTACGGGAAATGACAGGTACGGGAAGAAGAAATGAATTAGGCACGAGAAGCAGTTTAGACACGAGTCTCGTACCAATTCGAAGTCATTTAAAGCCAGCGGGTCGAAAGGCATTGAAGACATGAATCTGAAGACAAAAAGGAGTCCAAATTCAGTATTAAATACCTGATACGTTAGAAAATTGGTATTTAATAGGAATGATTGTGTAACGGCTCATTTAATGTCATTTATTGTCCATAATTGTCTCATTAAAGCTTAGATTTATTTCCTTTACCTAGAATCAACTAAAAAAGGAGGAAATTGTATTGGAAAAAGGACATGACTTACCTCATACTGAAATAAGAACTTTTGCTTACTGCTTTATTATTATTCTCAGAAAGCCTATAATTATTTTGGTCTCTTGATTATCAGTAACCCGATTTTTCATCTCCAATTCTAATATTATCCAAAAATTTATTTCTTTGGCGAAACAAATTGGTTCCGTTACCGGTAATCTGATAATCTATTCTTTTTAAGTTACATTTTATCTGTGGTTATCATCATGTCACATGACAATAATAACAGTGAAAACACCTTGGGGAACCGTGACAATCAAATGCATCAAGATCAAGGAGATTTGCAGAACTTTAACGTGGTTCCTTCCCTTCAAAATTCACCACGTCAATCTCGTGAAGGCACTCCTAAATCACATTCTGATGAGCAGGAGCAATCAGAACATTTTGAGGGACCAGAAGAAGCTCTGCAAAGAATAATTGATGCACGGGTTAACCAAGCTCTTCAAGCGCTAGTTAACCGGTTTCCTGCTGCGCCGTCCACACCTTCGCCTAATAACAATACGCTGGAGAATCCTCGTTCTGGCCTTGTTAATTCAAACGAAGGAACCCTCATTGAACCACGAGAAGTGAATCCAGGTAATACAAATAATTCTTATTTACACAATTTGGTACTAACTTTGCAGACACAACTCAAAGAACAAAACGAACGCATCGAGCAAATCCCTGGAGTCCCCCCAATAATCAAAGGAATAGATGCGGATAAATATTCACAACAACCTTGGAAACCGAGTGCTGCTCCCCTTTCAATCCCTAAAAAGTTTAAAATGCCCGACATTTCAAAATATGACGGCACAACCGATCCACGTGACCATGTGACGACATTTACTACAGGGGTCAAAGGAAATGATTTAACTAAGCAGGAGATTGAGTCCGTGTTGGTCAAGAAATTTGGTGAAACACTCACCAAAGGGTGCACTAACCTGGTATTCTCTTTTCCCTGAAAACTCTATAAACTCTTTTGCTGAGCTTGCAGATTCTTTCATTAAGGCGCACTCAGGAGCACAAAAGGTTGAAAAAAGAATGGAGGACATCTTTAAAATCAAACAAGGGGATACAGAGTTGCTCAGAGATTTTGTTGATAGGTTCCAACGCGAACGAATGACTTTACCCCGCGTACCAGATAATTGGGCTGCAATAGCTTTTGCGAGCAATCTGAATGTTAAAAGTTCTGAAGCCACGAGAAGACTTAAGAAAGCCTTCGAGAGTTCCCTGCAACTACGTGGAATATGTGTTATAACAGGTACAGTACGAAGTTGCGAATCGAAGAAGATACCGTACCTCGATTTCAGCATGAAGACAGAAGCAGTTCAAGAAGATCCGAAGCTGAAAATTGATCAGGTAAAAATAGGTACGATCCTTATATGGGTCCTGCAGGAAAAGATTCACGAATAAAACAGGATAATCAACGATATGATCAAAAATCAAGAAACAAGGAGTCAGGCTCCTCATCGAGGTTTGCATATGTTCGAAACATACGCGGGGCACGAGATGATGATGGAAGTTTGAAGGCGAGATTTGGTGGATATAATTTCAATGTCACTACCTCTGAGCTCGTTGCTGTTTTAAGGAGCAGGGAGATAAGGTACGGTGGCCGAAGGAGATGCGATCGAATCTGAGCAAGCGCAATCCAGATCATTGGTGCGAATTTCATAATGACACGGGCATAAAACTTCAGAATGTAGATTCTTACAAAGTGAAGTGGATCATCTATTGAAACAAGGTTATCTCACTGAGTTGTTTAGTGAGAAAGGAAAGCAGGCCTACAGAAAAACAGGCAAGAGCCGCCAAAACCCCGTCACCCAAGAGAACCGTGAATGTTATAAGTGGGGAGAAGATATTTATGAGTAACATACACAGCTTCAAATAAAGTCTCCAAGTCACAATCACGCACGGGAAACGAGTGCGTCAAACCTTAGAAGATGAAAGTATCACTTTTGATGATGCAGACACAAAGGATGGTCACCCCCCACAACGACGCGCTGGTAATATCTTTACTTGTACATGATACTAATATAAAAAGAGTTTTGATTGATCCAGGAAGTTCTGCAAACATCATCTTATTAAGGGTACTACGTGAAATGCAAGTGGAGGATAAGATGATTCCAAAGGCGCATATTCTAACATGATTCGATAATTCCAGTGTTGTAACTAAAGGAGAGGTAATTCTAACAACTTTTGCAGAGGGTGTGTGAAAGATACCAAATTTCAAGTAGTAGATATGGAGATGGCATATAATGTAATCATAGGGAGACCGTGGATTCATGATATGAACGCTGTCCCGTCAACTCTACATCAAGTAATGAAATTCCATCACCATGGGGAATCTGTCAAATTCGAGGGAACAACATACAGCTAGGAGTATTAATATGGTAACAGATACGAGTGCTGTAAATAAAGTTGAAGAAGACATAGACCAAACCACAACGGCACGAGGAAAGACAGATAAAGACTTGAGCCTGATATGATTCAAGAGCCTGAAGAGAATGAAAACATCAAAACAACAATTGAGGAGCTCGAGCCTGTGATACTATTTGAACAATGGCCTGAACGAAAGGTTTATTGTGGGAGCCAACTTAAGCTCAGATACGCGAGGTATGTTAATTGAATTCTTAAAAGCTAACGTGGATTTGTTTTGCTTGGTCCCATGCTGATATGACAGGATACCACCGGATGTAATGACTCACAAACTAAATGAAGACCCATCTTGCATACCCGTTAAACAAAGAAAAGAAAGCAAGGAGCTTTCAAAAAACCAGGTGATTCAAGAGGAGGTCCAAAAGCTATTAAAAATTGGGTCAATTCGTGAGGTAAAGTATCCTGATTGGTTGGCTAATACGGTCGTCGTACCTAAGAAAACGTAAATGGCGGGTTTGTGTAGATTATACCGATTCTTAACAAAGCCCTGTCAAAAGATTCCTTCCCTCTACCTCATATAGATCAGTTAATTGATGCAACTGTAGGGCATGAACTTTTAAGTTTCTTAGATGCATATTCGGGGTACAACCAAATAAAAATGGACCCCGGTGATGAAAACACAACTTCTTTCATCACAGACAGGGGACTTACTGTTACAAAGTAATGCCCTTTGGGTCTCAAGAATGCTGGAGCAACCTATTAAAGGTTGGTCACCAAAATGTTTCAAGAACATTTAGGAAAAACTATGGAGGTATATATAGACGATATGCTCGTAAGACCCAACATTCTAATGATCATATTTCTCATTTATCTGTCACATTTGGAATTTTGCAAAAATTTAATATGAAACTCAACCCAGAAAAATGTGCATTCGGAGTTGCCTCAGGTAAATTTTTGGGTTTTCTTGTTTCTAACCGTGGCATTGAAGTGAATCCTTCTCAGATCAAAGCAATAGAAGAAATTCCTGATATCCTTACAAGTAAGAAAGAGGTTCAAGAATTAACAGGAAGAATTGCGGCTTTGGGAGGTTTATTTCCAAATCTTCGGAGAAGTGCTTTAAATTTTTCGCAGCACTCAAAAAACAAGATCATTTTGAATGGAACGAAGATTGTCAGCTGGCTCTCAGAAATTTGAAAGCTTATTTGTCAAACCCGCCGCTGCTAGCAAAACCGAAGGAGGGTAAAAGTTTGCTCATTTATTTGGCTGTATCAGAAGTTGCGGTAAGTGCTGTCTTAGTTCGAGAGGACCAAGGTAAACAATCTCCTATTTATTATGTAAGTAAATCTCTGTTAGATGCTGAAACACGATACGCGCAACTAGAAAAGTTAGCTTTGGCTTTGATCATGGCATCTAGAAAATTGAGACCTTATTTCCAATCCCATCCTATTGTCGTGGTTACTGCTTTTCCATTACGAAACATTTTGCATAAACATGAGTTATCAGGAAGGTTAGCAAAATGGGCCATAGAGTTTAAGCGAATATGAAATCATTACCAATATAGAACTGCAATAAAAATCTCAAGTATTAGCCGATTTCATAGCTGATTTTAGTCAAGGAATGCATCAGAAGCAGAAAAAGAGTTACAAGTTTTTAATGGTGCAAATCCGGGGACTTGGATTTTATTTGCTGATGGTTCTTCTAATGTAAAAGGTGCAGGCCTAGGGATAGTTCTCGTACCTCCTACAGGTGAAACTATTAGACAGCTATAAAATGTCATTCTATAACTAACAATGAAGCAGAGTATGAGGCTGTAATTGCAGGTTTAGAACTGGCACGCGAACTTGGCATAACCTAGATTATAATCAAGAGCGATTCTCAACTTGTGGTTAATCAAATACTGGGGACTTTTTACAGCCATAGAAACTCGAATGCAAGAATATCTGGAAAAAGTACGGGAATTAATAACACAATTCCAAACCTGGAAGGTAATGCAGATCCAAGAGACGAGAATGCAAAGCAGATGCATTATCAATCTCGCATCTGCAGCAGACGTGGCAAATGATTCAAAAACTTCAATCGTACATCTGTTTCATTCGTCCTCGAACCTGATAAGAATAAGTAAATTTTAATCATTTAACATGGGATTGGAGAGAATGAAATTATTGCTTTTTTACAGCATGGTACCTACCTATCGACAAAGCAAAAGCTCATGCACTTCGCAAAAAGCTGCCCGTTATTTATTTACATAAGGGAATCTTTATCGAAAGATGTTTGGTGGCCCGTTAGCAAGGTGTCTCGACCTTCTCAAACAGAATATGTGATGAGGGAAGTACATGAAGGACATTGCAGAAGTCACGCTGGTGGGGAGGTCCCTGGTGAAAACATTGATTCGAGCAGGATATTATTGCCCAAGATGGAAAGAAGCTAATGATTTCGTGTCTAAATGTGATAAATGTCAAAGATACGGCAATAATATACATAGACCAGCTGAGTTATCTCCATCCTGTCATTGCCCCGTGGCCCTTTAATGAATGGGAATGGATATTGTAGGTCCTTTACACTAGCAAAAGGTCAGGTAAAATTTCTACTTGTGCTTACAGATTACTTCACTAAATGGGTAGAAGCAGGAGCTTTTAAACAGGTGCGGAGAAAGAAGTTAAAGACTTCATTTGGAGAAACTAATATGTCGTTTTGAGAGTACCAAGGGAAATCGTTTGTTGATATGGACCACAATATAGGGACCCAAATCACAGAATTTTTAAAAGTGGCAGATTAAAAGAATAACATCTACACCATATCTATCCAGAGGGAAATGGACAAGCTGAGTCCACGAATAAGGTTATCATTAACAACTTGAAGAAAAGATTGCAAGATTCGAAAGGTAATTGGCCTGAAATATTACCTGGAGTATTATGGGCTTATCGTACAACGCCAAAAACAAGCACGGTGAGAAATCTCTCTCT
>NW_017670662.1:279993-291639 GCF_001879085.1 Nicotiana attenuata | reverse complement strand
ATGATTTGAGTTTAATCTCACTACGGTATTGTGGCATCAATAGAGTAAAAGTGTTTGAGTGTATCTTGATCTATGGCTTCGAGCCAAGTGGGGGAGTCTGCCGCGAGCAGTTGATTGCACGGTTTGGTTCTATGTGGTTCCAGTTTGAGGCGTGCGAATGAATTAGCTATGAATTGCGGAAATTGAGATCGAGAATGGATCGAGTAAAAGAAGTTTTCGACAAAGGTTACATTATGCTTCATAAGGTAAGAGAATTACAGAATGTCATAAGTGGTTGCTGGTAAAGAATGCTCGGTGCATAGAGCAGGAAGTTGCTGGGTTGTATTGGGAGGAGGATTTCATTCTGCGGTGTCGGAGTGCTAATGAGGCACGGGTTGTTCTGTTCGTTTGATCAGGCTAATTGCAGTTTGAATAGAGTGAATGACTCTCGGGAATGGTTCTAATGTGTTCAAGATTCTACATATAACAATCGGGTATTTTAAGGTTGTATATGTGATTAGAAACTGAGTTTCATTGGAAGATGTCAAGACTTGTGGTAATTTTTCTATATAACAGATTTAGATTCGCGGGAAGTCCCTTCAAAGTAAAGTATTTTGATCGTGGTGCTCTTGAGAATAACTGTGAAAGTATTCAGCGACTTATGGGTTCAGTCAATGTGGTTTATGCTTGGTTCTCGTGTGGTAAGCCTGGGTTGAGGAATTGTGGTACTACAGCAAGGGAGAAATATCAAGTTGAAGTCAAATCAGAAGAAATTTAGATAGAGGTAGTAGCTCAATAGCAGATCAGATCAGCATTGTAAGGATATGATTAATTCTTTGGGTGTGTTCGAGGTAATGAGTTCGTACAAGTATTTTCTCAGCAATGCTTTGGGGTTCTGACGGCTTGCTTAGCTTGGTCTAGTTTAGAAGGATTCAGTCCTGGCAGTTTAGTTGTACAAATGGAATTGGGAGAGTTCTTGTTGATTTCTACCGTGGTTGAAGAGGTGCATTTTCNCAAGTTCTTTGGTCCTTAGGAGCAATCTTCAAAATTGAATCTACCCAACCACGAAAGTTGGGAACAGGTTCCACATCTCCCATGGTTGCTACAAAAAACCAAAAAGAGACGAAGTCAGAAAAAGAATCGAAATTCTCAAAAACAGATACGGTTTAAAAAAAAAAAAAAAACTTACGTGCAAAATTCCACTTCTCAGGAAAGGGAATATTTGTTTCACCAAGTAAATCCACCGTACGCACAGCAACGTAACGGGCGTACCATCCACGATCATTGTCATCTTCTGTGCTCACCAAAACCTTCTTGCTTCTCGCGGTTAGGGTAAACACTCCATGACGTATTAAATTAGGATGGTATAAATGGATAAGGTGAGAAAAGGTGAAATCAACAGTGGCTTTGGTAGAAAGATATCTCAAACAAGCCACTGCTCTCCATACTAAAGGGCCAACTTGGGCCAAACAAATATTAAAGAAACGACAAAAATCGAGGATGACTGGGTCAATTGGGGGATTAAAACCCAAAGTAAAAGGGTAAGTATAAACAAAAGAGTACCCGATCCTAAAAGAAGAAATTCTTTGATTTATGGAAGGAATTGACATTCGAAGACTATTTTTCCAGTTACAGTCTCCTCTGATGGTAGGGATTGTAAGTTCGGTCACTAATGTAGGATAATTATCAGTCTTTTCTAAACTAGCAACTTGCTTTTGAAGAGATTGTCTATCACTTACAAAAGATAAATCATTTGGTACGATTTCATCAACTAAAGGTTCCCTAGAAGAATCAGAAATTTCTTTACCTTTAGAAGAAGGAGTTTTCAGAATAGAACTCCTAGAAGAAGAGCCAGAAGAACCGCCTCGAGTAGATTCTAACCCTGTACGAAGTCTGCCTCCTCTGTCTCTTCTATGTCTAACAGGAGCATTGGGGAATTTGTCTAAAATTGGAACTCTTTTAGGGTTAGGGTTTGGAGACGCCATTGTTGAGCAAAGATAAATCGAAAGAGAGCAAAAGTAAAGAAGGAAAACGTTTGCTAAAGATTTATGGAGAAGAGGACAAAGGAAGAAAAGGTTAAGTATGTATATGATGGCAACCGTCAAACTTAGAAGAGTAATGATGGAAAGCCTATAATAAAGGCAACTATCACTTCGTGAAAAGTGGGAGTAACGAAGCTTTGAAAAGGGTGTAAAATAGCCGAATCAATCAGAAGGTGACACATGGGCAAAACATTAAATGGAAAAGACAATTGAGACGACAATATTGTCATACGCATTGATTATGGCAAAAATTCCTTTTTTACGAAGGTCCACTTTCCAATTATTTAATTGATAAATAAATGGAAAGTGGGGGGACTATCTGTATTGGGAAAAAATTTGAATTTATATTGAAGATGACGTGGCATGACACGTGGACTGGACAAGTGGTCAAAGCGTAACAGTTGAAATAACAGGTACGGGAAGAAGAAATGAAATAGGCACGAGAAGCGGTTTAGACACGAGTCTCGAACCAATTCGAAGTCATTTAAAGCCAGCGGGTCGAAAGGCATTGAAGACATAAATCTGAAGACAAAAAGGAGTCCAAATTCAGTATTAAATACCTCATACGTTAGAAAATTGGTATTTAATAGGAATGATTGTGTAACGGCTCATTTAATGTCATTTATTGTCTATAATTGTCTCATTAAAGCTTAGATTTATTTCCTTTACCTAGAATCAACTATAAAAGGAGGAAATTGTATTGGAAAAAGGACATGACCTACCTCATACTAAAATAAGAACTTTTGCTTACTGCTTTATTATTATTCTCAGAAAGCCTATTATTATTTTGGTCTCTTGATTATCAGTAACTCGATTTTTCATCTCCAATTCTAACATTATCCAAAAAATTTATTTCTTAGGCGAAACAAAAGGAAGGTAGGAATTCATCAGAAAAAGGAAATTGAGGTGTTGTGCTGGTCAAATTTCAATCCACTTGAGGTTGGAGCCCTGCTAAATACTTTCGCCAGTGGCAGTGAGGACTTCTTGTATATGAGATCAGCAGACCAACATTTTTTTAGTTTCTTCCAACTACAATTACAACTATGCCCACCATTTCAGAATCCTCCAATCTCGTTTAGAAATTTGATTAGCCTAGTATTTTCAGAAATGAGAGCAAACATCAAATCCCCACTCCTATAATTCATACTCTTGAGACCAATGTGTGCGCGCGCGTGTGTGTTTTACTTAGCACTCCCAAGTCTGAATAGTACAGGAACACCACAGTACGTTGTTAGCCAACGCAATAGATAATAGCATGGATAGGTAATGATAAGTTACATCATATAAGCTCAGCACTTTAGCATAAAAACAAGCAATTTACGGTAACTGGAAGTGAGGACATAACAGCCTTTCTGACATAACATAACATAACAGAACATAGAACATAGAACATGTTTATTTTGTAAGACAATAATCGCCTTACTTTTAGAAGAGTCAGTTATGTTTCAAATATGGCTGTATAGTTCAAGATATCGTCCCAACTGGAATTGAGATGTTCAGCGTTACGCTATACTTATCAATTTACAAAAAGATAAGCTAATACTATATATTTTCATAATTTTAGTTTATGTCACATTACATCAGAATCTGTACATCATTTCCTCAGGTGATTGTCCGTTCATTTTAACTACCAGTGGTATAGTTGCTCTGAAGTGTGTTAGGATGAAGCTTTTAACAAGTAGAAACTTACACATATTTCTCTTGCTGATGGAAAATAATACAAAAATGTGACGACCAAAAGGGTCATCACCTGTTTTCTTATTCATTCTGTGCTTCCGAGGCCTTGAAAACCTCATTTGGGTTTGCCTCGATTTGCGTGCGCAGTCCGGGCGCGTAGCCGGAAAGCTTAAATATGAATTCTGTGAGAAAAATGCTAAATTTTGATATTAAATTGAATAAATTTGACTTCGGTCAACTTTTTGGGAAAATGGACCCGGACCAGTGATTGGACGGTCCCGGAGGGTCCGTAGGAAAATATGAGACTTGGGCGTATGCCCGGAATCGAATTCCGAGGTCCCAAGCCCGAGAAATAAATTTTTGTGTGAAATTGTTTTCTGAAAATAATTAAGGAAATTGGAAATGAAATTTGATTAAAAGACTGTGGTATCGGGCCCGTATTTTGGTTCCGGCGCCCGGTACAAGTCTTATATATGGTTTAAGCGCTTTCTGTAAAGTTTGGTTGAAATCGGACGTTATTTGACGTGTTTCAGACTTAAAACTCTAAATTTGAAAATTTATGAAGTTTGGAGAAAAACTAGTGATTTTGAGGTTTGATTCATTGTTCTTGATGTTATTTTGACGATTTGATCGCACGGATAAGTCCGTAGGATGTTTTTGAGGTCGTGTGCATATTTGGTTTGGAGCCTCGAGGGCTCGGGTGAGTTTGGATAGGTGTCGGAGTGCATTTTTGAACTTAGGAAAATCTGTCATTTTTGTTCTGCAATTTTCGCAATTGCGAAGCAGGCCTCGCAATTGCGAGCTCGCAAATGCGAGCCTGGCATCGCAATTGCGAGGAAGGGGGCACTGGGCTGTGGTCGCAAATGCGACCAATGGCTCGTAAATGCGAAGGCTCATTTTTCGCAAATGCGAAGTTCTCCCAAATCGCACGGGTGATTCGCGAGCGGGGTAATAGATGGATCTATGGTTCGAGCCGTTCGACCCTCGGCAGTGCACAATTTAGTATTTTTATGTCGGATCGGGCTGTACGTTCCTTGGTGATTATATGCGCGTGACTTATGTGACACTCTATTGTGGGTTAGACTTCATATTTGCTTACATATACATACGGACACTCATGATGACAGTCTAAAGGGAGAAATTATTTTCTTTATTAAAAAAGTATTTTGCAGTTTTGTATAGACATAAACTACTATATTTATAGAAAAAAGAAGCTACCATATCTTTAGATATAGATACACATATAAATACATAGATTAAATTTATCTAAGATATATTTCATTCAACTATTTGCATTAATTATGTTTACATTTGTAATTCAAATTTTTAATATTGTCTTAAAATTGCCAAGTGGCTTCATTTTAGCTTGCCACTTGGCCTAACCACATGCTTCATGTCACGACCCATTTTCAAAATTGGTCACGAGGGCGCCTGACACCCTTGTCAGGCAAGCCATTGCGGAAACATCACTAAAATTTCTTATGTTGCTTCTAATTAGAAATAAGTGGAATAAACACTAACCTTGGAATTTAAACCAGAAGAGCGAAATACTGTAAATAATATAATTGCACAACCCCAAAATAATCGTCTACTAAAGTGTGTGCCAGAAACTGGTGTCACAAGCTACGGGCAACTAGAAGAATATACATCCAAAAGAATATCATACTATCCTACTGTCTGAATCCGAATAGACAGAAAATGAAAATACAAAGGAAAGACTTCTTCGGCTGCGGGTCGACATGGAGGGAAAGCAGCTCACCGTAGAAGTCCCAAGTCCGCTCACGGATGCGCACCAGAATGATAACCTGATCCACCTGCCTCAAATCCTGTACATTTAAGTATAGAAGTGTAGTATGAGTACATAAATAACATGTACCCAGTAAGTGAGTATGTTGGCCAGTCTGAAGGACTTGAGGCCGGATCTTTGCCTATGGCTTGAGCACCGAGGTGTTGATTGTGTGAGCAAGTGTTTTGAACTTATATGTTAGGTATTGTCCCTATTAGTGGGAATGGCGGCTGGATAGCTATGTGATGAGTATGTTAGTACTGCGAGATATTTCTGTATGACTTGGAAGTGTCGAGGAGGATCTGCTGGATGATAGGTGAACTACTAAGTGTATGATTTCCATTGTGAGTGGAAGTGTAGCTCCGAGTATGGGCGTGTGAAGAATCTTTTCAAGTCTCCTAGTGGGAGTGAAGTAAATTGTATGTTGCGGTATGAGTTCAGACTTAGGAAGACTAAGTGGCTGTGTAATGTGTATGACGGTGGAAGGTATACAGAAATGTTATATTGAGGCGAAGCAGGTGGGTTATCTCCTGCGGAGTGTTCTGAAGTGGTGTGATCCTTATGTGTATGTTGGAAGATCTCATGTGTAAGTGAAAAGTATGTATTGAAATTTGGAATTTCGGGTCGCCTAAGAGAGTGGGCTTAACTGTTGCGGGGATGAATATGAGATTTGCAGAAGATTTACAGTATTAGATGATCTGTGTTTTCACAAACTTACAAATGATTTGAGTTTAATCTCACTACGGTATTATGGCATCAATAGAGTAAAAGTGTTTGAGTGTATCTTGATCTATGGCTTCGAGCCAAGTGGGGGAGTCTGCAGTTGATTGCACGGTTAGGTGCTATGTGGTTCCAGTTTGAGGCGTGCGAATGAATTAGCTATGAATTGCGGAAATTGAGACCGAGAATGGATCGAGTAAAAGAAGTTTTCGACAAAGGTTACATTATGCTTCATAAGGTAAGAGAATTACAGAATGTCATAAGTGGTTGTTCGTAAAGAATGCTCGGTGCATAGAGCCGGAAGTTGCTGGGTTATATTGGGAGGAGGATATCATTCTGCGGTGTCGGAGTGCTAATGAGGCACGGGTTGTTCTGTTCGTTTGATCAGGCTAATTGCAGTTTGAATAAAGTGAATGACTCTCGGGAATGGTTCTAATGTGTTCAAGATTCTACATATAACAATCAGGTATTTTGAGGTTGTATATGTGATTAGAAACTGAGTTTCATTGGAAGATGTCAATATTTGTGGTAATTTTTCTATATAAATTATGGGATTCTATGTATTAGTATTAAGAAGGTAAAGGTAATGGATTTAGATTCGCGGGAAGTCCCTTCAAAGTAAAGTATTTTGATCGTGGTGCTCTTGAGAATAACTGTGTGTGTGGTTTATGCTTGGTTCTCGTGTGGTAAGCCTAGGTTGAGGAATTTTGGTACTACAGCAAGGGAGAAATATCAAGTTGAAGTCGAATCAGAAGAAATTTAGATAGAGGTAGTAGCTCAATAGCAGATCGGATCAGCATGGTAAGGATATGATTAATTCTTTGGGTGTGTTCGAGGTAATGAGTTCGTACAAGTATTTTCGCAGCAATGCTTTGGGGTTCTGACGGCTTGCTTAGCTTGGTCTAGTTTAGAAGGATTCAGTCCTGGCAGTTTAGTTGTACAAATGGAATTGGGAGAGTTCTTGTTGATTTCTACCGTGGTTGAAGAGGTGCATTTTCTGCGAGTGTGAGAAGCATGAGATGCATAATGATTTTCTTCTAGATGAGATTAATGGAAGTTCGTGGCTAGATGGGTTACAATTCAGTTCTGAAAGGGAGTTCATAGAACTCCCAGGCAACGGTTAGCCTCAGATGACTAAGGGGATGATATTTCCAATTGGAAGTGATTTGACGATAGTATATGTTCAGCAAAAGGGTAAGGTGATTGAGTTGATGGCACTTCGGTAGTATTGCGGCATTTTCTTGTTAGATCGACTGGTGAGATTCGGGTTTGCTTGGTGGCACAAGGAAATTTTAGAGCATCTATCGTGTAATTTTGGGTATTAAAGGTGTGGTATGCTTTCGGACGGCAAAAATTGGGATCAGGTACGATGATTCGTGTGCTATATGGAGTTGGAGACTGGGAGTTCTCATGTTCAGGCTAAGTTATGGTTGTGGATCATGTGTATCGGCACTGTTTAGTGACTACTGAGATTCGGAGGGCCGAGTGGGTCTTTCTTTGCTTGGTATGTTAGAATTTGGATATGATATTGGGGTTAGACTGGTTGTCTCAGTGTTGGGGTTATTCTGGGCTATTACGCCATGGGCTATGCAGGAAATGCCACGGGTTGAGTGGCGAGGTGCGTCGGATTATGTTCTAGTAGAGTGTCTTATGTTTCGAAGAACCAGCGGTCGGCGAGGAAGGATTGCCTTTCTCAATTGGGCTTTCGTGATGGATGTCAGTGCAGAGGTTGCTATTAGTGATTCAGTTCCGGTGTTGAGGGACTTTTCGGATGTGTTTCCTGTGGCCGGGCTTATTGCCGGCAGAGTTGTCAATTTCAGTATTGATTTGGTGCCGGGCACCGTATCGTATGGCTCCGACAGGAGTTATAGTAGTGGAAGGAGCAGCTTCAGGCTTCCTTGATAATGAGTTTGTTGGCAGGCCAATGTGGATGCGTGTTCTGGCTTGAGTCGGCTTGGTTGGCCCTGAATTGTATTGTTGAGGGGTAGGTTTATTCGATCGTTATTGAGCTTGCTAGTGATCTGGGAGACCTGTGAGTTTCCTTTTTGTGTTGCGAGACGTTATGATTTGTTGGTTATGGGCACATAAGTTGCGGTTCTATTGGGGTTTCATAGTAGGAGTCGAGCTGAAAGAGTAATTGGGAGTTGCTCGGTGAATGACGTACCGGTTATGTTCTATCGGGTTTGCATGGTGTATGTTATTTGTTTCACCGTGGGTGTAATGATTTGCTTTGGTTCCAGACATCAATTGAGCATGGTTGTCGATTTCGTGCATAGTGACTTGAGGTATTTCATGTGGAACAGTATTTGGATAGGATCGCGCGTTGCAGCAAAGCTGTGTGGAAATATGACCTTGCGGGTCAAATTTGTATGTTCTATTTCTATGATGTGAGACGGGTTCTCAGCCATGTGATGTGATGATATTGGTGAGCTTGCGGTACGGCTCTTTCGTTTGAGTCAGTTTCATGATGTGAGTATGTTCAAATTGTTGCTTATTGGTGCGCGGACTGCGCAAGTTGTGGACTTAGCCTGTCTTGGTGTGTCATGTCACCAGAGTAATTGTGTTGGAGTAGATGAGATCGTTGGGGCCTGTAATGAATACAAACGGATTCGATTTTAGCATGTTTGATGGGTAAATATCGAGGTTCGATTCAGAAATTTGCTATGGTCCTTACCAAAGGAGAAGTAACCTTATGGATGACTGATCTGAGAGATGGTTATGATTTATTGCGTGTTTCATTTATCATTGGCAGTATATGGAAGTGTTGGAATGAGACTTTAGTTGATAAGGGGTTTCTACCGGTATTCGGGTGTTGTGTGCAGCTGCTGTGAATGGAAGTTATCGCTACATGTGTTTGAGTTACGTGGTATATCGGATAATTGCACTTGAGGTTGCAGGCATAGGTTATTACAGCTAGTTCGGGTCTATTCAGAGTATCGGTGTGAGGTTTTGATCGTATGGATGGTTTCAGAAGTGAATATGTGGTTTTATGGTTTATGGGCTGGATTGGATTGTGTAATTTTAGTTAAAAGGTGTTATCGGACTTATACGAGATAGGGTGACATGGGATCACCCCCGGGTATATACATGGTAAGGTTATTCATCTATTGGTTGGCTTTTAGAACAACTCTGGGTACGTTCGAGGACGAACGTGTGTTTAAGTGGGGGAGGATGTAACGACCCAACCAGTTGTTTTGAGCTTTTGCACTTTGATCTCCAGTTCCCGGACATGACTTGCCCCGTGTTATGCATTATGACTGATGTGGTTCGTTGGTCTTGGTTTCAGGAAAAAATCGGAATGAATTTGAAAAAATAGTCTCAGTTGAAAGCTTTGAATTTGAAAGGTTTGACCAAGAGTTGACTTATGTGTACATGAGCTCGGACCGGAATTTTATGATTTGGCTAGCTCCGTTAGGTGATTTATGACTTAGGAGCGCGATCGGAATTGGTTTTGGAGGTCCGTTGTGGAATTTCTCTTAAATTGGCAAAGTTAATATTTTGGCGAATTCCGGTTGATGGGTGAGATTTTGATCCGAGGGTCGGAATGGAATTCCGAAAGTTGTTTTAGCTTCGTTATGTCATTTGTGATGTGTGTGCAAAATTTTAGGTCATTTGGACGTCGTTTGGTCGACTTTTTGATCGAATTTGGATTTCGGAAGTTTTGGAATTCTTAGGCTTGAATCCGAGGGTGATTTGATGTTTTGATGTTGTTTTGAGCGTTCCGAAGGTTGGAACAAGTTTGGATTTTGTTATGGGGTATGTTGGCATGTTTGATCAGGGTCCCATGAGGCTCGGATATGTTTTGGAAGAGTTTTTGAAAGATTTTTGGCGTTTTGATTATAAGCTTGTAATGATCCAAAGGTCCATTTTTAGTTCTAGAGATCGAAATTTGATTTTGAGACTTCCAAAATTTTGATAATGAATTATAGGAGTGATCTGGAAAGTTTGGTCTAATTTCATCAAGTCGCGGTTGGGTTTTTGACGCGAATCATGAGTTAATTGTTTAACGAGCGAAATGGATATCGCACTGAGCAAACGAGCTCCGAATTGAGTTTCGATTGAAGGACTATGTTCGTATCATTATTTGTGACTCATAGGAACAAGAATCATCGAATTCCGAGTTTGTATGATGGAGTTAGAGCCTTTTTAGTGAAATTAAAGATTGCTGGTGCATCAGATCTGGTGTGCACCTTTTAGCGACCAGATTTGGCACTTTTAGCAAGATCGCCTTTAGCGAAGAATAGGCTTAATAAAGCTGCTGCGTTTTCTGCTCATTTTTGACCTTTTTTTTTGGTGAAAGAACACGGCTTGGAGCGATTTTTGAGCAAGAAATCATGGGAAATCTTGAGGTAAGTCACTTGTGATTATTTCTACTCCATAATATTGAATTATCATCGAATAATCCGACTAGATTACATGTTTTTGAGGTGTAAATTGGGGATTTGGACCTAGGGATTTAAAAATAAGATTTGAAGATTTGGAGGCCGAATTGTTATCGGAATTTAGTAATTTTGGTATGGTTGGACTCGTGGTTGAATGGGTTGTCGGATTTTGTGAGTTTCGTCGAATTTCGAAGCGTGGGCCCGGGGGCCGGGTTTGAGCAATTTCGGGATTTTGATGTTAAATTGGATATTTTCGAGTGGGCTTCGCTCCCTTGGCATATTTTAATGATTATGTACTGATTGTGGCTAGATTTGGAGCATCCGGAGGTCGATTCGTACGGGCGAGGCATCGCGGGCTAGAGTTTGGACCGGATCGAGGTGAGTAATGATTGTAAATGATATCCTGAGGGTTTGAAACCCCGGATTGCACATCGTAGCGCTATATTGAGGTGACTTGCACGCCGGATAGTGGGCGTGGGGTAGAGCACCACTGGGGATTGTGACTTGGTCCGTCCCGATTGATGAATTTACTACGTATTTGACTGGAATTTATTTGTTATCACTGTTGTTTGGGCTGATTGCCATATTTGGACTTCGTGCCAACTATTTGAATCCTTCGGGGATTATTTTCACTGTTTCCTCACTGTTTTGACTTATTACTTGAACTCAGTCATACTGTTTCTTCACTATTTTACAACTCAGCCAGTTTTACTCAGATTTGAGTCTTAAATGATATTTTAAATGATAATTTGGGCTGAGAACTACTGTTTTACTAATGCCCGAGGGGCTTGTGATGCTATTCTGACTGAGTGAGGCCGAGGGCCAGATGTGAGGATACACTGAGTGATATGAGGCCGAGGGCCTGGATGTGAGAGTTATATATGGATCGGGCTGCACGCCGCAGCGATACTTATATGGATCGGGCTGCACGCCACAGCGGTATATATATATTGGATCGGACTGCATGCCGCAGTGATATAGCGCTTGGGCTGTAGGAGCCCCTCCGGAGTCTGCACCCCCACAGTGAGCGCGGGTACCCATATGGATCGGGCTGCACGCC
>NW_017670662.1:249821-279766 GCF_001879085.1 Nicotiana attenuata | reverse complement strand
AAAAACTGTACTGACTTCGGGTCAAAATGATAACAAACTGAATAAAATACGAAAGGGACTCCGGGCCTGCGGACGTCAGCAAGGCTACCTCGAATGTCCCTGGACTGAAGTCAGCTCCCGAATCCTCTACTGCTGTCCAAAAGCTGCTGCTCCGGCGCTGTGGTCTGTGCAAAAAGATGCACAGAGTGTAGCATCAGCACAACCGACCCCATGTGCTGGTAAGTGCCTAGATAACCTCGGCGAAGTAGTGACGAGGCTAGACTAGACTACCAGATAAACCTGTACAGTTACGAAATATATTGCACAAAAATAAACAGGAAATAAGCAGTTTATAAGGGAGGGGGAGCATACTGTGGGGAGGCAACAGTTATAAACAAGGAGTCTAAATTCTAAGGTTATAACAGCCAACAGAAACTTAAATCCGGAATAAACACAATTGAGCTATAACTTGTTGCGGCGCGCAACCCGATCCTCAATCATCACTGTTGCAGTGTGCAACCCGATCTATAATCATCACTGTTGCGGCGTGCAACCCGATCCATATCATTTAGTATTGTTGCGGCGTGCAACCCGATCCATATATATATCATTTATCATTATTGTGGCGCGCAACCCGATCCATATATTTATATTATTAATCCTCACCCAGGTAACAGTCGAAAATAAGGGGCAAGGGAGTAAACAATTAGTGAAAGAAATCCCGACAAGGGAACACAATAACACACTAAATCCCGACAAGGGAGAAAAGTCAATAACTCAATATCCCGGCAAGGGAGAAAATCATCATATCAATAAAACGTCCCGGCAAGGGAATAACCAATATCTCTTTCTTTTGCTTTCATTTCTTACTTTATAACTCACTTTATCATTTGAGCCATAGCTCCAAAGAATCATTTCATATCATATACCTTCACAATTCACAACACAACTCAAGCCAATGCTCCACGGAGTCTAATAATCATAATCTCTGTCTCATGCTCTTTACAGTATATAGAAATCATCAAATAAGCATGGGAGAATCACAACAAGTTCACGATAATCTCAATATAAGGACACACGGTCATGCTAGACACCAGTGTATAGATACTCGTCACCATGCCTATACACCATACTCGACAAATAGCAATTAGCAAGTAAGACTCTACTCCTATTCCCTCAAGCCAAAGTTAGACCAAACACTTACCTCAACTTCCACGGCTAAATCAATCCACAACGACCGCTTTCCCTCTCGAATTCGGCTCCAACTCAACCAAATCTATGAAATAATGACTTTACAACATTAATATAAGCTAAACAAATCAAACCCAATGCCTAAATATAGTTTTCTAACCCTTTTTCCCAAATTCCAAAAATCGACCCCGGGCCCGCTTGGTCAAAACCCGAGGTTCGAACCAATTCCATATCACCCATTCCCCCACGAGCCCGAATATACAATTTGCTTTCAAACTCGACCCCAAAACGAGGTCTAAATCGAAGAAAATCGAAAAGCCCTAACTCTACCCATTTACCCCAATTTCAACCCTAGATTACATGTTTTAGGCCTAGGATTTCAATGGATGATGATAGAAAATGAAGAAAACGAGTTAGATAATACTTACCCAAGAATATTTGGTGAAGAATCGCTCTACAAGTCGCCTAGGGGCTGTGGAGAAGAAGAGCTCGTGTGAAATTTGGATTAATCCCGTCACTGTTCTATTTTTAGGCTTTTAAAATAACTGGGCAAAAATGCCCTATGCGATCACGGAAGAGGGATTGCGATCGCATAGGGTAAGGCTGGCTGGGCACTGCGATCGCGGCCTGGTGAATGCGATCGCATAGAAGGTTAAGATGGAGGCTGGGTTTTGTACATTGCGATCGCAGAAGGAAGGGTGCGATCGCATAGAAGGAATTGGCTGAGGTACGCGATCGCGGAGTCTACTATGCGATCGCATAGAACAAAACTGGGCAATTCAAGATCTACTCTATGCGATCGCAGAAGATCCTATGCGATCCCATAGAACAACATACCAGATATCAGAACTGAACATTTCTGCAACTTTCCTAAGTTCAAAACACCCTGAACCACCTCCGAAAACACTCCCGAGCCCTCGGGGATCCCAACCAAACACACACGCTAACTCAACATCATCCTATGAACTTAACCGTGCGATCAAATCGCCAAAATAGCATCAAAATCAATGAATTAAACCTCAAAATCATCACTTTTTCATCAAACTTCATAAACTTTCATTTTTAGATATTTAGGTCCGAAACACGTCAAATGACGTCCGATTTCAACCAAATTTCACAGAAAGTACTTAAACCACATATAAGACATGTACCGGGCGCCGGAACCAAAATACGGGCCCGATACCAACACGTTCTAATCAATTTCCTTTTAAAATTTCCATATTAATTTCTGAAAAACAATTTCACAGAAAAATTCATTTCTCGGGCTCTCGACCTCGGAATTCGACTTCGAGCATATGCCCGAGTCTCATATTTTTCTATGGACCCTCCGGGACCGTCCAATCACGGGTCCGGATCCGTTTACCCAAAATGTTGACCAAAGTCAACTTTATTCATAATAATATCAAAATTCATCAATTTTTACACAGAATTTATATTTAAGCTTTCCGACTATGCGCCCGGACTGCGCACGCAAATCGAGGCAAGCCTAAATAAGGTTTTCAAGGCCTCGGAGACACAGAATGAGTGAGAAAATAGGTGATGACCCTTTGGGTCGTCACAATATTGGATCGGACTGTACGCCGCAGTGATATAGCGCTTGGGCTGTAGGAGCCCCTCCGGAGTCTGCACCCCCACAGTGAGCGCGGGTACCCATATGGATCGGGCTGCACGCCGCAGCGAGATATGGATCGGGCTGCACACCGCAGCGAGCTATGGATCGGGCTGCACGCCGCAACGATATGTGGATCGGGCTGCACGCCGCAGCGGTTACTACATGATACTGTTCTGAGAGTGATCTGAGAGAGAGAGCCCGAGGGGCTGAGAGTGTTTCTGAGAGTGAGCCCGAGGGGCTGGTACTGTGTTGAGATATTGCCCGAGGGCCGAACTTTTATGTGCGCATCTTGCATATTTATTTGCCTTTTTACCTGTTATACTATGGTATTTGTGCCCGAGGGGCGGATTTTCTTGTGCTTATCAGCACTAACCGTTTTGAAATCGTTTTCGTATCTGTTGTAAAGATCATTTTCAAAAGAGCTTTAAACT
The DNA here is from genome assembly GCF_001879085.1 of Nicotiana attenuata. Lineage (NCBI taxonomy): Eukaryota > Viridiplantae > Streptophyta > Magnoliopsida > Solanales > Solanaceae > Nicotiana > Nicotiana attenuata. The sequence continues at coordinate 276,553 of NW_017670662.1, read as the reverse complement.
GAGCCAAGATATTTCTAAAGATTTCACAGCCTTACTGTTTTCTCAAAGAATTGTACCCTGCTTCTATACAGCATGATGGTTCGCTTTACGTGATTTCTTACTTCTCAGTTATTATTTATTTTTATTACTCACTGAGTTGGAGTACTCACTTTACTCCCTGCACCTCGCGTGCAGTTGCAGGTATTTATTCACCCGGTAGCGGGTATTGGCTGCGTGGAGGCAGAGTTGTAGAGGTTTTAGCGAGGTGACTGCCAGCGTTCGCAGCACCACTGTTTTCCTATGTTATTCACTATTCCTATTTAGAGTATTTCTAGACTTGTAAAGTGGAATTACATTCTTATAGATGCTCGTGACTTGTGACACCCCGATTAGGGCTGTGTTGGGTTGTAATTACGTTAATTAATATCATTAAATCATATTCGAACTGTTATTGAACTGTTTAACTGCTTAAAAGTGGTGTTCTGAAATGGTCTGGCTGGCCTTCTCTTCACGAGAGGCGCCATCACGACCGGAGCGGGGTTTGGGTCGTGACAACTTATCTCATATGCCTTCTCAATTTGTAATTCAACTCGAGCCAACGCTCCACGAAGTTTAAAGATCACAATTCCTTTCACAAGCTTTTTACAACATTTAGAAGTCAACAATTAAGCATGGAAGGTATAACAAAATCCAAACTATTCGCAAAATAAGGACTCACGGTCATGCTAGACACCAATGTATAGATACTCGTCACCATGCCTATACATCGTACTCAACAATCAACAAGTAGCAAATAAGACTCAACTCCTATTTCCTCAAGCTAGGGTTAGACCAAACACTTACCTCGATGCCTTGAACTCAACTCAAGCCTCAACTATGGCTTTACCCCGTGATTCCACCTCCAATCCGCTCGAATCTAGCCACAAATTACTTAATTGCTTTAATAAACATTAAATGAATCAATTTGAATGCATAAAAATGAGTTTCCCAAAATTTCCAAAATTGTCCCCGGGCCCACGTGGTCAAAACCCGAGGTTCGAGCCAAAACCCAGTTACCCATTCCCCCACGAACTCAAATATGTAATTTGTTTTGAAATCGGACCTCAAATTGAGGTCCAAATCCCCAATTTTTAGAAAACCTAGGTTTTACCCAAAACCCCCAATTTCACCCATGAAAATCATTGATTTTAAGTGGAAAACATGTTAAATGATGTTAATGATTGAAAGAAATAAGTAGAAATTAACTTACAATTGATTTGGAGAAGAAAGATTTCTTGGAAAATCGCCTATGGGTGTTTGAGTTTGAGAAAATGTGAAAAATGAAGTTCAAAATCGGTTAAGTATAAAATATGCTGGGCTGCGGATATGGGAAATGCGAAAATGGGTTCGCAATTGTGAACCCTGCAGGTATGGGAAATGCGAGATCTTTGTTCGCATTTGCGAACACGAAACATATGACCCATCTTCCTTCTTATGAGTAGCAAGATAGAGTTGCGCTCGTCCAGGGTTTTGTCCAGATTCAGCCATCTATAAATGAAAAATCAAGTCAGAATAACTTGACTAAATAGGAACAGTTTGCAAGTTTAATTAAAGTAAAACATATTGAATTAACATTTATCACCATTTCAGCTCTTCTTCTGGAGTTTGGTTTGGAATCACCAGTGTGTGCAACAGTTTGTTTCTTCCGAATTTCAGCATTTCTTTTACTCATTTCCTTATAAAAATACACATAACTCAAATATACAAATAAAAAAGTATATAATTACACATACTAATTGAAGCATTCAAATAAATACCATTGTCTTTTCATTAAAACGGTAAGCAACATAAGAAGTCCATTGATCCCGTGGAATCCCTGATAGAACATTATCCATAATCTCTGCTTTGGTCTTAAGTGGGTCATTGAACTCATACCACAACATTTGCCTTCCTGAACTCCACTTCTTTATAGAACTATAAACATATGCTCGTGCATTTAACTCAGTTGTGTTAAAACAGAATCGTGGCTACAGGAATAAAACTTCTGTTAGCTAATCAATTACATGAAAATATACAGTCTAACGACATAAAACAAAGTTACAACAATAAGAAAATAGAGCTTATACCTTTATAATTCGATCAAAGCAACCATTGAAGTATGACTTAGGTAAATCTGATCATTTGTTGAAGTGAATTGGAAATAAGGAGCAGTCGGTTGCTAAAATTCCACAAAAGCCTGCAAGAACACCTTGCCCTTCTCCAATTGGCTGATCCATATCATCAAATTCAACCACAATACATTTTCTGTCGGATAAATACATCACATCCTTAACCTTTACTTTGAGTTTCTTGGTAGCTCCTTGCGAATCTTTAAAACTAAACACCAAATTAAAAGATCGAACTATGTGAATCTATCCAACGGCGACTAATCTGTTTCAGATGAAATGAAGCAGAGAAAATAGTGCATTTTAGCCAACCTTTAGATTAAAACACGATTGATAGATATGACAAATGAGGACAGTAGTTGACAGCTCATGGAATGGAATCCTCAATGAGAAGTGTAGAACCAATTCTACAGAACATTATGGGATTTCTTTCACATGATCCTTTGATTTGTCTTTATCCATTACCAAAGTGTATATAATATTGTCAAACACATTTTTTTCGATGTGCATGACGTCCAAATTATGGCGCAACGAGTTGAATTCCCAATATGGAAGATTGAAGAATATGCTTTTTTTTCTCCACTGCTGAGTTGCACCTTCCCCATCTTTTCTTTGTCTATTTTTTTTCTTTCTAGCATTCAACTCTACTGGCCTTCCAAATGTAACATCGATTTCTTTCACTTGTTGCAAAATGTCTGACCCCGATAACTTCCTCGGCGGATTCCTCTCCTCCACATCTCCAAAAAAACGATGCCTCATCAATCTAAATTTGTGATTTTTTGCCAAAAATCGACGATGACCAATAAAGCACCATTTTCTACTATGAGGAAGCCGACAAGGTTCTGAGTCAAAATTACAAGAGGGGCATGCCAAACCAGTATGTGTGTTCCAACCAGATAAGATATCAAGACCAGAAAAATCACTGACTGTCCACATAAGAGCTGCTCGCATTCTAAATATTTCATTCTTCGACGAATCACAAGTTTCCACACCTTTACACCACAACTCATTCAACTCCTTAATAAGGGGTTGTAAGTTTACATCTATATTATTACCCGCCGTACGTGGACCCGGAATGATCATTGAGAGGATAATTTGGTTGCTTCATGCACAACCAAGGTGGAAGATTATATGGAACCAAAACCACTGGCCAAATGCTATAATTTGTACTCATCGTTCCAAAAGGATTGAAACCATCACTAGCTAGGCCTAATCGAACATTTCGGGGATCAGAAGCAAATTCAGGAAATATTGTATCAAACCTCTTCCATGCCTCACCATCTCTAGGATGCCTCATTATTCCATCATTGTTACTATGCTCCACATGCCATCTCATATGCTCTGCAGTCTTAGAACACATGAATAGTCTTTGCAACCTTGGTTTTAGTGGAAAGTAACGTAAAATTTTTGCAGGCTTTTTTTTCTTCTTCTTACTTGTAGCAGGCACGCGATTTTTGTTGCCCCTCTCATTAGGCTTCCATCTAGAAATGTGACAATACTTGCATGTTTCTTCATTAGCATCATCTCCCCAGTACAACATGCAGTCATTTGGACAAGCATCTATCTTTATATAATCAAGACAAAGTTTTTTGATGGTTTTCTTGGCCTCATAAAAAGAATCAAGGATACTTGCAAATTTAAATGCATCTCTCAATAGATCTAGTATCATAGTCATTCCCTTGTCACTTAGCCCAGACAAACTCTTTATATGATACAGCTTTAACAAAAACTCTAGCTTTGAGTACTTGGAACCTTTATACATGTCACGACCCTAACCCCGAACCCGGTCGTGATGGCACCTCTCTTGAAGACAAGGTCAGCCAGTTTAATCCAATTCGTCTTTTAAAGCAGTTAAACAACAATAAATAGTCTAAACATGATTTAATAATTCTAAGTAGCGGAAATATCAAGAATAATGCGGAATTCCAACCTAACACAGCCCTAACCGGGGTGTCACAAGTCAAGAGAATCTACGAATCACAGTATAGTCTACTAAAGTCATAAACCACTACAAGTGTTTGTAGGAAACAGAAATGATAGAAGAGTAGAGACACGGGGCTGCGGACGCCAACAGCTACCTCATAATCTCCGAAAAAGAGCGCCTGGAACTGGAGGAAATCAACACTCCGGAGCGGAACCAGCTACGCCTGAATCTGCACACAGGATGCAGGGAGTAAAGTGAGTACTCCAACTCAGTGAGTAATGAATATAAATAATGACTGAAAGCAAGAAAACACGTAAAGCATATGGCAGTCCATAATGAAGCAGTAAAATCAGTTAATTTCAGTAAAAGCAGTACAACTCAAGGAAATTGCTCTTTAAACCAATAAAACAGGTGATTGACAGGTAATTATGATAACGTAAACAAATAGAGATTTTCCCCTCGGGCATAGTAACACCACATCCGCCCCTCGGACAACAACTCACAATAGTAACAGCCCCTCGCGCTCAAACTCACATCACAATGGGTACCCGCGCTCACTGGGGGTGTGCAGACTCCTGAAGGGCCCCTTACGGTCCAAGCTCAATAACAAGCCATCTCGTGGCATCAACTCTAGACCCTCGGCCTCATATCAATCAAGCCACCTCGTGGCGTACATATCTCAGGCTCTCGGCCTCCAGTCAGTATCAGTATCTCCTCACAATATAGGCCCTCAGCCTTACTCAGTCAAAAATCATCACAAGCCCCTCGGGCAATAGTAAAACAGTGTTTCTCAGCCCAAACATCATTTAAAATATCATTTAAATCTCAAAATCTGAGTAAAAACGGCTGAGTAGTAAAACAGTGGAATTTAATATGACTGAGTTCAAATAATAAGTCAAAACAGTGTGGAAATATCAAATAAAACCCCGAAAGGGTTCAAATAGTTGCCACGAAGCCCAAATATGGAAATCAGCCCAATAAACGATGATAACAAATAGTTTTAAATCAAATATGTGGTGAAGTCATCAATCGGGACGGACCAAGTCCAAATCCCTAATAGTACACGACCCCACGCTCGCCATTGAGCGTGTGCCTCACCTCAATATAGTACTACGATGCACAATCCGGGGTTTCAAACCCTCAGAACATCATTTACAAGCATTACTCACCTCGAACCGGCTAAATCCCTAGCTCGCGACGCCTTTGCCCTTCGAATTGGCCTCCACGTGCGTCGAATCTATCCAAAATCAGAACGAATACGTCACAATATGCTAAGGGAACAAAGCCCAAGCGAAAACAATCGAAAAATACCAAAAATCCCGAAATTAGCAAAACCCGAGCCCCGGGCCCACTTCTTGAAATCTCAGAATTTTTACACCAATAGGTTCCTTATCTCCCCACGAGTTCATACATACCAAAAACATCAAAATCCGTCCACAAATGACCCTTCAAATCCCAACTATGGGTGAAAATAGACCCAAAATCGCGGACAAGACGACTTAAAAACATTCTGCCCAGGCCTGACCTTCCTTCTTCACGAACGCGGTCAACGCCTCGCGTTCGCGAAGCACAAACTCGCGTTGACCAGATTTTACTCTACGCGAATGCGACACAGTTTACGCGAACGCAATGAACAAAAGAACCTCGATCCCAAATTACTCTACGCGATCGCGGGTACCCTCTCGCGAACGCGATGCACTGCATCCCAGCCTTCCGTGAACGCGAAGCCCATCTCGCGAACGCGAAGGCTAAATCCTGGCCTTCCTCAATTCCTTCTTCGCGAACGCGAGTCTCCTCTCGCGAACGCGAAGAGATAAATCTCTGCAACACTGAACCTTAAATTTCTGCAACTTTCAAACTCTAAAAATGCTCCGAATGACCATCCGAAACTCACCCGAGGCCCCCGGGACCTCAACCAAAGGCACCAACACATCTTAAAACCTTATTCAAACTTGCTCCAATCATCAAAACACCTCAAACAACATCAAATTACCCAAAACACATCAGATTCAAGCCTAAGTTTCTAAAAATCTTCCGAAATACGCTTTCGATCAAAAACCCAACTAAACAACATTCGAATGACCTTAAATTTTGCACACACATCCCAAATGACAAAACGAAGCTATGCCACTCTCGGAACTCCATTCCAACCCCTATATCAAAATCTCACCTATCAACCGGAAAACGCCAAAAATTAACTTTCGCCAATTCAAGCCTAATTCTACACCGGACATCACAAAAATATTCCGGACACACTCCTAAGTCCCAAATCACCTAACGAAGCTATCCGAGCCATAGAATCCGCATTCTGAGGTCGTTTACCAATAAGTCAAAACTTGGTCAACCTTTCAATTTCAAGCTTCAAAGTGAGAATTGTTCTTCCAAATTCGTTCCAATTACCCTGAAAACCACAACCAACAATTTACATAAGTCATAATGCATCACACGGAGCAAGTCATGCCCCAGAACTGGCGAGCAAAGTGCAAAGACTCAAAACGACCAGTCGGGTCGTTACAATACAATTCTTGACTTCCATCTCTAAGCAACTCAAAAAAGTCTTTACTATTTGAAGCAGGCATATCATTTAACATTTCTTCTTCTCTCCCTGTTTGTGATGAACCTACATCAATACCATCATGTCTTAAGCCTTGAAATGCTTCATTATTCAATAAGTCCACTGGATTTTCAACAAGTAGTATATCTTGAGTGACCTCTATGTTATTAAAGTTCTGCAACACATTTATTTCGCCATGAAAAACCCAAGTGACATAATCTTGAGGGAATGGCTTGCAGATTAAATGATCTAACACTATGTCTCTAGTCAACCACTTCACAAAACCACATTTAGGACATGGACATTTTATTCTATCTTCTATAGCTCCATTTTTAAATGCAAAATCTAAAAATTAATTCAATCCAAACAAATATTCATTTGTGTTCCTTGGCAATCGAATCCAAGATTTATCCATTGAAAAAGTATTTGGAAAGATGTGAAACCTCTAAGAAGTGCAGCTAATGACCCAAAATCAGGTTAGTATGCCACCAGTAAGGACTCTTCTAATCAGTAGAGTTTGATATAACCTACAAGATTTTCACGAGGAACAATAATTTAGTAACCTGTCAATTTTATAAGATTAGAGACATACTTCACAATTTTATAAGCTAAATAAAAGGGAATGTAAAGTTGACTAATTATCTAGCATGAACAACAATGAGAACATAATCAGGTGAATACAGTAAAATATCATTGTAGGGAAGAAAAAATAATGACGGAGAGCAACTAATGTTAAAGGTTTAATAACATGAGCTAATCTCACAGAACCTTAAGAACTTGTTGCAGAGCATGACACATTTCTATAGTTCTTTTAGAGACAAAATTGAAAAACAAGACAAGAACTACCACAAAAAATTATGTTACAACCATTCTGTCCATACTTCACAGAAGCCAAAATTTTTGTTAAATTTCCCCACTGACCACAATTACAAATACTTCTGTATTTCTCTACCATAATTAACAAGCAGAGGACAATAACAACAAAAAAAAATAAGACAACACAAAGAAGAACAATCACAACCCATACATGTTCAAAGAACAAAAGCACGTGATGATTCCATAAACAGAAGTCTAAGTAATCAGAAGATTACAATATTAATCTTACATAGTACATACTTGTGAATGCTTACGCGCCGCAAACGGGATTGGACGAGGAGGTAAAAAGGCGCTTCTGGGAGGCGCTGGATGAGGTGGTGCGGGGTATCCCGCCGACGGAGAAGCTATTCATAGGAGGGGATTTCAATGGTCATATTGAGTCATCTGCTGGTGGCTATGGTGAGGTGCATGGTGGCTTCGACTTTGGTGATAGGAACGGGGGTGGTACCTCACTGTTGGATTTTGCTAGAGCTTTTGAGTTGGTGATTGTGAACTCTATGTTTCCAAAAAGGGAGGAACATTTAGTTACTTTCCGGAGTATGATGGCTAAGACTCAAATTGACTATCTCCTCCTCAAGGGGTGTGATAGGGGGTTGTGCGAGGATTGCAAGGTGATCCCGAGTGAGAACCTCGCAACTCAACATAGGCTCCTAGTGATGGACATCGGTATTTTGATGAAGAGGAAGAAGAGGTTTGTTCGGGGTCCGTCGAGGATTAGGTGGGGAGCTTTGTCTAAGGATAATGCGCATGAGTTGGAGGGGCGGCTGACAAATATGGGTGCCTGGAAGAGTGGTGGGGACGCTAGCGCTATGTGGACGGCGACGGCGGACTGTATAAGGGAGGCAGCAAGAGAGGTGTTGGGAGTTTCGAAAGGCTATTATGGCGGGCATCAGGGCGACTGGTGGTGGAATGACGTGGTCCAAGGTAAAGTAGAAGCCAAGAAAGCGGCGTACATTAAGTTAATAGAGAGCACCGACGAGGATCAGAGGAGAGCGAACAGAGAAAGATATAAGGAGGCTAGGAAGGAGGCGAAAGTAGCGGTCTCAGAGGCTAAGACTGCTGCTTTTGGTCGGCTTTATCAGGAACTGGGGGGCAAAGGTGGGGATAAGAAGTTATTTCGATTGGCCAAAGCGAGAGAGAAGAAGGCTCGCAATCTGGATCAAGTGAGGTGTATCAAAGACGAGGACGGTCGAGTATTGATGGAAGAGGCCCAGATTAGGCAAAGATGGCAGTCGTACTTTCATAAACTTCTGAATGAAGAGGGGAGTGGAAACATCTTGTTAGGGCAATTGGGGCACTCCGAGAGTCACCAAGACTTTATGTATTGTAGGCGCATTAACGTTGAGGAGGTCGTGGGCGCGATGGTTAAGATGAGTCGGGGCAAAGCGACCGACCTTAACGAGATTCCAGTAGAGTTTTGGAGATATGCGGGTAGGGTAGGCTTGGAGTGGCTGACTGGGCTGTTTAATGTTATCTTCAAGACTAAGAGGATGCCTGATGAATGGCGGTGGAGTACAATGGTGCCGATGTACAAGAACAAAGGAGATATCCAGAATTGTAACAACTATAGGGGTATCAAGTTACTAAGTCATACCATGAAAGTATGGGAGAGGGTGGTGGAAATGAGGATAAGGAGGGCGGTGTCTATATCAGAAAACCAGTTCGGGTTCATGCCGGGCCGTTCTACTACGGAAGCTATCCACCTTATCAGGAGGTTGGTGGAACTATACAGGGATAGGAAGAGGGATTTGCATATGGTGTTTATTGACCTAGATAAGGCATATGACAAGGTCCCTAGGGACGTCCTTTGGAGGTGTCTGGAGGTGAAAGGTGTGCCGGTGGCTTACATTAGGGCGATAAAGGATATGTATGATGGAGCTATGACTCGGGTAAGGACTGTAGGAGGTGACTCAGAGCCTTTTTCGGTGGTTATGGGATTACACCAAGGATCTGCGCTCAGCCCGTTCTTATTTGCTCTGGCGATGGACGCACTGACACACCATATCCAAGGAGAGGTGCCATGGTGTATGCTGTTCGCTGATGATATAGTTCTGATTGATGAGATGCGAGGCGGCATTAATGGGAGACTGGAGGTATGGAGGCAGACCCTAGAGTCTAAAGGTTTCAAGTTGAGTAGGATTAAGACAGAATATGTGGAATGTAAGTTCAGTAACGTGACGGGGGAAGCGGAGGTGGAAGTTAGGCTTGACTCATAGGTCATCCCCAAGAGAGAAAGTTTTAAGTACTTAGGGTCAATTATCCAGGGAGATAGGGAGATCGATGGGGATGTTACGCACCGTATAGGAGTGGGGTGGATGAAATGGAGGTTAGCGTCTGGAGTCCTGTGTGACAAGAATGTGCCACCGAAACTCAAAGGTAAGTTCTATAAAGCGGTGGTTAGACCGGCCATGTTGTATGGAGCTGAGTGTTGGCCAGTCAAGAATTCACATATCCAGAAGATGAAAGTAGCAGAAATGAGGATGTTAAGATGGATGTGTGGGCACACTAGGCTAGATAAGATTCAGAATGAAGATATTCGGGAGAGGGTGGGCGTGGCTCCCGTGGACGATAAGATGCGGGAAACACGGCTTAGATGGTTCGGACACGTGTGGAGGAAAAGCCTAGATGCACCGGTTAGGAGGTGTGAGCGGTTGACTTTGGCAGGTACGAGAAGAGGCAGAGGGCGGCCTAGGAAGTATTGGGGCGAGGTGATCAGGCAGGACATAGCGCGACTTCAGATTTCCGAGGACATGGCTCTTGATAAGAACATGTGGAGGTCGAGCATTAGGGTGGTAGGCTAGGGGGTAGTCGAGTGTTCTTCCCTCTTTGTACCGGGTAGTCTGTTAGAGTTTCGTTAGGTTTGTTAGCGGTCTTTGTGGTATTCACATTGATGTTTTGCATAGTTTTGTGTTATTGTCCTTTCACTTATTTGTTGTGGTTATTTTCTTTCTGGTATCTTTTATTGTTACATATCTTTTTTCTTATTTATTTTCTGATATTATTGCCTTTCTTGTTGTGCCGAGAGTCTCCTGGAAACAACCTCTCTGCCCTTTTTGGGGTAGGGGTAAGGTCAGCGTACACCCTACTCTCCCTAGACCCCATTAGTGGGATTTTAACTGGGTATGTTGTTAATTGTACAAATCTTTGGGATGTCCCTGGGTCAAGTATTTGGGTAATGGGATGGAAACGATTCATTTCAAACAAACAGAATGCATGAACAAGCGTTACACAGTGCATACGCCAATAGAAGTAGTAATAACTGTCAATATTCATCCACTTCATGGCCGTTCACTCAAATTTGCATCTCATGTTCAATATATTCAAATCAATACATGTTATTATCCAAACATGATATAGATAAGGTCAAATAGATCTATGGGTGAATGGCATAAATACTGGCAGTTCTATCATTTCAGAGGAATAAAAGTACAAAGGAATTTGAGACTTACCTAATCAAACAACTAAATGACTGAAATGAGCCAAATAAAGGTAGAAATAGATAAATGAGTTCAGCAAATCCAGAAACTAAGCCCAACAGCTACACATCTCATTTAACAGCTTAAAATACCAATGAAATCTCAGAAAAGTGAAGTAGAAACAGTAGCAATTAGAAGAAAAGTGCAACTTTGAATCTTTCTCTTTTTTGTTTCTGTTTTCTATTTTTGAAATGAGACAAATCTTCTTTTGCTTAGAATAACTTTTTGCAGTATAAGTTACAGTTAACGAATTCTCTGACGATCGTTGATTTCATTGATTGTAAACCTTCATTTCCATTGCTGTTACAAATTTCCAGCAATGGCGTACAGAGAGAACCTAAATCAAACCGCGTGCAAAAACTACTAAAATTGGAGTAGAGAGAACCTAATCAAATCACGTACAGAAACTACTAAAATTCAGATATTAGGAAAACATAATAAAAACCCTAATTTGACATTTCAACAGATTAGGAAAGAGAGGATAGAGAGCTCCAATTCGAGTTGTACCTTTTGCGACGAGATTCAGCTACAAGCACACTTCAAAAGTAATTGCTGAAATTCACATTACACAAATTAAAATCGCACAGATATCAAACTAAGAGGAATTAGAATCGGATATTAACTACTTTCACAATGTCAATCCCGAAAAATCGCACAGATAAATTACTTAAATCAATGATAATTCAAATAATGGGACATTAAAGAGAGAAAGAGAACTTGCCATTTCAGAAGAGAGAAAGAATTTCTCTGAGCCCTAAATCGTTAGAACGAAGGAGAGTTTTGAGAAAGATGAGCGCCTTTTTTAGGGCTTTTTTTATCAAGCTAAAAAGAAGAGACTGAAAAAAAAAGAGGGAAGGTCAAAATAATGAAGGAAATATTGTGATTGTTAGCGCCTTTTTTTAACTAGCGAAGGTTCTAGACGCCGCAAATTTAATTTTTTGAGCTGTGGTTAATAAGACTCCCGTAAATAGATCCAATTTGAGCAGGTTCTTTAGAAACCCCGTAATAAAACCTCCACAAATAAACTGTTTTTTTTGTAGTGTTCGTTTTAGTGTATTACGTATTGTCAATGCCCCAACCAATTACAAACGTCGTAGAGATTTTTCCGCTGCAATATGTAAGTATATATATAGGGAGATGGCATGGGTGTATTGACATATAAAATTTGGGTGCTTGAGCACCCATTGACTCGACTTGGTATGTGTATAAATAGTGAATTTACCAAAACAAATGCAATAAATCAGTAACCATCCAGGTAACAAAAAGCCTGATGGGTGCTTTGGTTAAAGAAGGGTGCAAGAGACTAATGAACTTAGGGGATGCGTGTTTGAATCTAATTCCCAGCAAACCTTTTTTACTCTTTTTCTTTTATATATTATATCAAACTATTAATTTTTTGGGCTCCAATTAATTTCTTTTTTGTTTCATTAGCCACTTCTTTTGCCCAATACTGTTACTTTTTTTTTTTTTAATTTCTTTCGCATTGACTTTGCTTTGCCCTTTTTTTATTTTATTTTAGTTTTCTTTCTTTACTTCATCGTGTTCACCATAGAAAAGAAAGGAAAATAAAAATCTGCTTCAATTTTTTTTTTTTTAAAAAAAGGACTCCAAAAGTCCCACCTCTTCTGAACATTAAGAGTTCCTCCAGAATAGCAAAACTCACCAAATTTTTTCTCGCCGGTTGCATTGTCCATCAATGTTTCATGACGTTCATAACATATATGTTATGGATTTCTCATTAACTTTTTTATCTTCGTGTACAAATATTTTTTACTTACTTGATGTGTTGGTAGTAATTCTACGTCAAGAAATTAAGCACGCCCAAACCCAAAATTCTAGATTCGTCACTAGGAGACGATAGAGTAATATTTTGACAAAAAGGAATAGGATTCATTCCATCACTCCTTGATCCATTGAATTTGTGACTTATGTTTTCTAGTAAAGTTCCTCATCCTTATAAGCCTTTTTTTAGAACATAAAATCACGATACTTATATTACTTAAAACACATTACAAAAAGAGGACATAGTCTTTAGGGCATTATAATTGCCCATACTTGCTAAATAAGTACATACACTGATAGAGATGTTTCTAACACTATTACATATTTTATGCTTGTTCCTCAACACTTCTTGTTCAACAAAATGAGGTGGACGAGCATAGTAGAAACATTTGGTAGAGGAGGGAAGCTTGATTGCTTCCTTTTCCATCAGGTATGCCACTTCATTTCCTTCCCTAAAGTTATGCTTCAGGGTTGGGAGCTTCAGTTGGTGCATTAACCATCTGCATTCAAAGACAATGTTATGTAAATTATTACAATCATCGTGCATAAGCTTAATGATATTCGTGCTATCAGTTTCCATTTTCATATTTATGAAGTTAAAGTCTTTTGCAATCTTGAGTCCTTCTAGTAGAGCCATCAATTCTGCATGTATGGGTGAAAAAGCCTTGATTGCTTTGTGAAAACCCACGATCCAATCTCCATTGCTATTACGGAATGTACCACCAATTCCTGCTGTATTGTTATTAGTAGAAAAAGCACTATCACAGTTTAATTTAATCATGTTTTTAGGTGGTTTGTGCCACTTGATCTCTATTATAACTTTTTTGCTAGTGAAGGGGTTTTTTTTCTGTGAAGAAAATATATTCCCATGCAAGGTGAATAGTTTTGTTAGCATCCAAATAACAATTGAGGTTGTTAATATTGTTGCAATTTCTGTTTTTTCATATATTCCATATGCAGTATGGAAATAGGGTTTCCCAACAAATCTTATTTGAATTATGGAGGATGAAAAAATCCCTTAGATCAAAAAGCCAGTTTGCATCACTAATTATGTTTAGAGAAGTGAGGCCCATGTTTCTCCAGAATTGGCGTGAGATTGGGCATTCCAGAAAAATATGATGGATGTTTTCTATTCCTAATCTACATGCGGTACAAGTGGCATCAATGTTCATACCTATTTTGGTTAGGTAGGTTCGACATGGAATACGGTTATGCATGCATTTACATAGGAAAAATTTGATTTTATTTGGACAACGAAGCTCCTAGATCCATTTGAAGGAGTTTGATGTATGATTTGGTTTGCTGAGAAGATTATACCAAGACTGAGTAGAGAAGATACCATTAGAATTAAGGCTCCGGCTAATTTCATATTTTTGATTTGTTACAAGGTATTGGAGTTATGTTAATGTTTTTTATTACCTCAGGAGGTAATTCAAAAGAAAGGGCCTTTAAATTCCAATTATTGTTCTTAATTAGGTTCCCTATTGATTGGTTAAGGTCATTCTTGTTGAGAGGGCCTTCAATTGAGCTTCTTAGAGACTTGGAATTGTATATCCAATTGTTATACCAGATATTAAAATTGGAATTAGGAGACGGATGCCAAAGAATACCATTGTTGCAAATTTTTCACCCCTTGAGAATGGATTTCCAGATGAAGGAAGTGTTAGTGATCGATTTAGATTTAGCATATTTGGCCATAATGAGATGGCACCAAGGTATGCAAGGGTTTTTTAAGAGTCTCCAGGATAAGCTAGAAAGAAGGACCAAATTTTTCTCTTTTGACTGACGAGTACCCAGCCCTCCTTCAATCTTTTCCCTAGTAACAGTTTCCCAACTAATTAGATGGATTTTTTTAGCAGTACTAGTGGAGCCCCAGATAAAATCTCTTTGAATTTTATCAATTGTTTTTAGGGTTCTGGTGGGAAGAAGTGTGTATTGCATTGAATGAGAAGGAATTGCTCCTAAGGTACAAGATGCTAAAGTGGCTCGTCCAGCCATATTAAGAAAAGGGCATTTCCAATGGGATAATCTGAAATGTAATTTGTCTAAGATGAATTGGAAATCTTTGGCTTTTGGAGAAAGGTTAAGAATTGGAAAACCAAGGTATTTTCCAAATTCATTAGTAGACTTTATTCCAAAAAGAGATGTTAGGAAGTTGGAGTGGTCTTTTGGGCATTTTTTTGGGATGACAATCCTTGATTTAGACTTGTTGATGGCAAGACCAGATTCCATACAGAAGAAGTCCATGCAATTTTTGATGCAATGACTTGTTTTTTCGTTTGCTTTTCCCATAAGGGTTATGTCATCCGCAAACAGAATGTGGGACAGGGAAGGTCCCCTATGGCTAATGTGAATGGGATCCCAATTTCTAAGATCAACTTGGTGATTGATTAACCTAGATAAGAGTTCAATACATAAAATGAATATATATAGGGAGAGAGGGTCTCCTTGACGAATACCCCTACTAGGTTGGAAGAAGTTTGTTCTTGTCCCTTTCACTAAAATCCCCATTGAGCTAGTTGTTATGCAATGCATAATGAGCCTAGATATCTTTGGAGAAAAATTGAAGGATTGAAGGGTCTTGTGAACAAAAGACCATTCTAACCTATCAAATGCTTTTTCTAGATCCAATTTAATAATCATATCAAAGTTGGCTTTCTTTGATCGACTAAGGTTATTCATAATCTCTTGAATTATGATGGCATTATCACTAGTTCTTCTATTTTTAATGAAGTTGGATTGCATACGACTAATCAGGAGGGGCAGGAAAGGTTTTATTCTATTAGCAATTATCTTAGTGATGATTTTATAAGCGGTGTTGCACAACCCAATAGATCTAAAGTTGTTGAGGTTGTTTGCATTAGGAAATTTTGGAATGAGACAGAGGTATGTATCATTGATGCCACTAGGTAAGGATTGAGTGTTAAAAACGTTGTGACAATAGGAAGTGAAAGAGTTTCCTATTATATGCCAATATATTTGGTAGAAAAAGGGGTGAATGCCGTCTGGGCCTGGTGCTTTGAATGGCTTAAAGGAAAAAATTACCTTAGTGATTTCCATGTTGGTAAGGGGGTTGTCTAGGAAGCTTAGATCTGCCTTCTTGGCACTCGAGGGATCAATGATTGAATTGTTTTTTGGAGAAGCAATTTTAGTAGTCTTAAAAGATTTCATAAAGAAAGAAAGAGTGTGATCAATTATTTTCTTGGGTTCAGAGATCCATTCCCCATTATCTTTGGTGAAGTACATAATGGCGTTACGACGTTTACGATTTGATGCCATAATGTGATAATATTTGGTGTTGGCATCACCTTCATTAAGCCGATTAATTCTAGATCTTAACTTCCAGAAATCATGCTCCATATGAAGAATATTATTATATTCCAGTTAGAGGTTGGTTTTAAGATTTTGTAAGAAGTCACTGTTTTGGTAATGGGGAGAAGATTGGATTCCATTTAATCTAGCTAAGATTTGTTTCTTCTTTTTAAAAATATCCCCAAACGTAGTATTTTTCCATTTTATAACCTCATCTCTAAAATAATTTTGGCCATCAACAAAGTCTTTTGGTGACCAACAGTGCTTGACTATATTTATAAAATTCGGATGCCTATACCAAATTGTTGCCAACCGGAATGGTTTATTACTATTGTTTACATTCCTAGGGGTTAGATTAATGAGTAAAGGATTATGATCCGAATGATTTTTTGGAAGGTGTATTACTACAGCTTTAGGGTATAAGGAAATCCAATATTTGTTAACAAAGATTCTATCTAGACGTTCCATGATTAAACCTTTCGATTTTTTCCTATGGTTAGACCATGTATATTTACAACCTTTGTAGCCTAGATCTAAGAGGTTACATCGATTAATACTATTCCAAATCGAGTTGCTACGTCTACGGTTTATGGGGTTACCACCAAATTTATCATAAGAAGTGAGGACGTCATTAAAATCACCCCCAAGTAACCAAGGCCCTTTAAAATTATTATTAATATTTTCTATGTTGTTACACATTTCAAGACGTTTATCTGGCTTAGTATTAAAATAAATGAAAGAAAAAAGCCAAGTAGTTTTAGAAGGGAGTACCTCAATGGTGGCATGTATCTCTTGATTATTTTTAACAAAGTCATGAACCTTGACAACACTAGCATCCCATAGGAGCACTATGCCACCAGATTGGCCTTCACTTGGAACTTCGATCATTTGGCAAAAATCAAAAATCACTTAGAAGGGACATGTGGCTTTCCATTCTATTTTCTAAAAAAGTAACCATGCAAGGTCTATGAGTATCCAACATTTCACAAAAGTTCATCCTGAAATTTTCATTGTTACCTCCACGGATGTTCCAAATTATAATATTAGTAGGCCTAAACATTGTTGCATGGTTGTTTGTTGGCCCATTCTCCCTCTGGGCTTGAATCACTGGATTTCTCCTCAATGATGGGACTAAGATCATTACATGGTTTTCCACCGTTGGGTCCTGAGGAGGCCTCACATCCATTGAGAATTTGTAGAGTGCTGGTGGGCAACTGAGTACATACCTCTTCTCTCGTTGGTCCCTGAATAGATACACTTTTACTTCATTGATTCTTGAAAACTCTAGGACTGGTCCTGACCCCAGCAGGTTTATTTCTTCTTTCTCCTCCATTTGGATATTTTCTGGTTGTGGGGCATTGGGAGGGGCCTGTGCCTGAGGAATTATTTGTGGGATCTGAGGTGGAGCATGGTGATTTTGTGGATGTGGTGGGTGTGCATGAGGTGGTGCTTGCATGTTGGACTTGGTTTGTGGAGATACATTGTCGGATAGGGTTGTCCAAGGAATGAACATTGGATTCATATTGTTAATCTCCCCTGGTGGGAAGAAGGGAAGATCTATTGGAACTTGCTGAGACTGTATTGGGTTGAAATGAGGGGGAAGACTCCATTGGTTTCTCATTGCTTGGGCTTGACTCAGGTTCAATGATGGGGCTAGAGGTTTGAGGACGTTGTTCATCCACACATGGTTGAGATAGTTGTTCATCGCCAAGTGCATGACTTCCGATACTAGTTGAGCTAGAAAGTGGGAGCTTTGGAGCACAATGATCGTTTCCTGGCCGTTCAGTACCATGCTGAATGTTATAGCATGACCCATGAGGGCTTGTTCCACCTAAGAAAGAGGTTGATGATCTTGTGGTAGTGGTGGTTGGATGAAGAAGGTTTGGTTGCCTGTTGATGAACTTTGTGGGAGTGATGGGTTGGGCATGTGTAGGGGTCGTTGGTGTCTCAAGATTTGCACTAGGCGATACCTTCTCCTCTGAGAAATTGGGATTCTTGGCATTGTCAAGTGAACAAATAGGGTTTATATTAAGGTTGTTAGTAGTATAGTCCAGGGTTGTGTTTTGATTAGCCGGGGTGGGATGGCTATCATGATTGTGCCTATAGGCAGATCTTTGAAGTTGCTTGGTGAAGTGGTATTAAAAAGATTTGGGTTGGATTCTGTGTGAGTAACATGGTTGGCTTCATTGGCCATTTGGGAGTTGATATAGTTTTGTTTGTTCACGTGGTGAGTAGTTAGATGCGGAAGATTACTATCCATGCAGAGAGATAACTCCTCATTAGTGAGAGATTGGTTACTATTAGCTTGTTGGATATTGTTTGAGTGAGAGATACGTTTTGTATTAGGGTTACTTAGGTTATCATTTGGCGTAGTAGTGAAATCAATAAGTTGCATGTCATTTAATTGGCTTGGTTTAGGGGTTTCCAAATGGATGTCCATTGGTTGAGTGACTGCCACATCAATGGCCATGCAAGAAGTGTTGTTATTTCCTAGGATAATTTTGTCTGATTTGGTAAGGTTAGGCGGAGAGTCCAAAGTCACAAAATTGTTTTTTGTGACAATGTGTGTTTTGATATGGTTAAGCTTCCCTAAATTTTTTGAAGGAGTAGTATTAGCATTACTAATAATAACAGTACTTTTACCATCTAGATTAATATTGTATAGAGGGAATTTAGACTTACCTGGGGTTGAGGGGAGTGGATCATTAGTCTTACCAGATGTGTGGTGTGGCACCTTTGGCTTATTGTTGGATCTTCTCTTTTAGGGAAATGCAACTGTTTGCCAGGCATCCTCCTTGGGCAGGTGAGATCCAGGTTGAATGCTGGCTTGAGAAGTATCCATAGCCTTGGATTGGCTACTGGTGTAATTTCCTTCTAGATTGGCAGACTTGCTCATTCGCTTTATGTAGTTGCATGAGGCCATTGAATGCCCTACTCTGCCGCAATATTTGCAGAGAAAGTTAACCCCTTCATAATGAATTTCTTGCTTGTGTTGGCCAATGAAAACGAAGGGTGTAACTGGGACCTCTAATGGTATTTCAATGCAAAGTCTAGCTGTAACACCACGTAAATTCGGCTTAGGTATGAATGAGTTAAAGGAGTAGTAAGGTTAAATTTTGGACATGTGAAGTCCCATCGGGATGATTATGGGTAAAATAGTTGTTTCAAAATCAAGATGGAAAGTGAGGTGCATAAGATTTGACAAAATCGACTATGTTTGCAGAAGGTCTGACTTCCAGCAGGGTCTAGTGTATACATAAAAGTAATTTGGGAAAAGTCTAAGAATTAAAGTTGTAGTCCTTTGAAATAGCTTTCCAACGATATATTATGGAGCCTGAACGGATCTCTGTGCAAAAAGTTATGCGCGTTTTACAGAACAGTATGCGATATGCGCGCCCTGTAGCGGGCCCCTAGCGCGACCGCGCTAATTTTGAGGCAGTGTTACTGCTGTTTTGCGCGGTCAGTAGCGCAGTCAGGTCTCCAAGAGCGCGGGCGCGCTCGTGGGGGAGGTCGTTTTAAAGACATATTTTGTCCGCCACAGCCACAAAACATAAAAACTTGCTCTAGAAAGGGGAACTCTCAAAAACCTAACTGCTAAAGGGTCCTTCCACCACCCAAGGTAAGTTCTAATGGTGATTCTAAGTTAATTTCAATTTCCCAACATTTTTTTAACATGGGTAAACCCTCCATATCATTAGATATTCGATTGGGACATCATTGTTGAGAGAAGGAACCCTAGAACTCGAATTCAAGGGGAGTGAACTTCAAAAAGGTAATGTCTTCACCCTCTAATTGATTCTAGCATTGGTTTAATGATTATAAACCCTAGTTCATGAGATATGAGTAGATGGGTTTGATAGAAAAGCATGAAAAATTATAGGATTGGGTTGTTGATTGTTGATTATTGATTAAAGATATCGTTTATCTTATGGGTGATAAAGAAGGGTATTGAACATAGCAATTTGATGCTTTAGAATTTATTTAGGAACAAGAGAATGGGTTATTGGGTGTAGAGACACCATTAATAAGGACTATGAAGCTTTATTTTCACCGAGTGTTTGATAAGATGCTTAAGTCACCAAAACATGAGAATCATTGCTAATATGGAATCCCTTTGACTTGTATTGATTTAGATTAAAGTTTAAAGGGTTGACAAACGTTGTATTATACTCAAGAGCAGAAAGTTAAGGTATGTGAGTCTAACCCTCTATGTTTGGGAATTTTAATGATTCTCCCTACACTACATTTCTTTTACGACGTTACCAATTGCCTCAGAAATATAGTTAAGCCTAGTTCCTTGAATAGTTGTAGAACTTCTATTCTCTAGTTTCATAACTCGTTCACCACTTTCATTCTTAACGTTGTGAGCTCAGTGCGTATTCAATATAGACTTGGGTTTGATGCCCCCGAGTCTTAGTATAGATTACTCAGTATGCCATAAACAGTTGAAGTTTCAGTGTTCATAATCAGATCAAGAATACGTGTCTCAGTCTAGTCCTATTCCGTATTCCAGTATTATGTAACTCAGTGTGATCCAGTATTCCAGTATCATGTAACTCAGTGTGATTCAGTATTTCACTATCATGTATTGCAGTATGATTCTCAGTTCCTGAATGTTGAACACCTGTGTTTGGGCCTGAGGCCGCAGTTTATGCTTTTTGCATCTTTGGGCCTAAGGCCGCAGTTTATGCTTTATGAATCTTTGGGCCTGAGGCCGCAGTTTATGCTTTATGCATTTTGGACCTGAGGTCGCAGTTATGTATACGTATACTCTGCGGCCCCATGCCCTATATATATATATATATATATATATATATATATATATATATATATATATAGGGTCTGAGGCTGCAGTTTAATATTCAGATAAACAGGTTGTTCATCATTTAGAAGAGGGAGTATTCATATCCTTACTTCCTTTGTTCAGTTCAGTTATCAGTTATCATTTCTGTTATCATTTTAGTTATCAGTTATCATTTCAGTTTCAGTTTCAGTAGTTATCATCTCAGTTATCAATTATCAATTCTCAGTTATCAGCTTAGTTTCAGTTTCAGCATTTATAATTCTTTCTTTCAGTTGCTTTACATACCAGTGCAACTCAAATGTACTGACGTCCCTTTAGCCCGGGGCCTGCATCTCACGATGCAGGTAATGATTTACAGGTTGATGATTCAGAGCGCTAGGATTCTCGTACCAGCTATTTGGTGATCCCCAACTCTTTCGGGGCATTATCATTACTTTACAGTCTTTCAGTATTTACAGACAGTCAGTGTTTTCAGTACTTCATTAGAGGCTTCATAGACTAGAGTAACAGTTAGACAGAGTCTCAGGCTTTTCATGTTAAGCTATGTTGGCTGCAAATATGTTTCAGAACTATATTAGTATTTCCGCACTTTGATTTACATCATCCAGAGTTTTAGTATATCAGCATGTGTTAGTTTATCTTCCGCATTCAGTATGTTATGATATCACATGTTGATTCAGCCAGCCAGTTGGTTCGCTCGGTCACATGTAGTCAGGCACCGAGTGCCGTGTTACGTACAGGCCCAGGTTCGGGGCGTGACAAAGCTTGGTATCAGAGCACTAGGTTCAAGAGTCCTAGGGAGTCTATGAAGCCGTGTCTAGTGGAGTTTCCTTTATATGTGTGTGCCGGCCACTCATATAAACGGTTAACTACCAAGACATCTAGGATTGTCTCATTTCTTTCTACTCTAGATCGTGCCATGAAGCTTAGAGCAATAGGTAATCTTCTCTTCCTATCGAATTCCAAACGTATTGGATGCCCAAGCGACGTGCGGGAGAAACCTATGGTCCTAGAGAGGATAATTGCCCATTGGGGTATAATTATGGAGTACAGCTTGGTAAATATGAGACTTGAGAGGGTGTTAAAAGTGGATGCAATGGATAGTAGTACAGATTAAAGCATAACCTTATCAGAAAGTACAAAAGCAGTTATCATGTCTTATGGCTATTAGTTTACCAGTTACCAGTTATACAGTCTTTCAGTTAGCAAATTTATTGTTATTCAGTACACCAGTATTCAGTTATATGTTTACCAAGTACCCAATTTTAGCGTATCAAAATTTTTGGTGACTTGTGAGTATATAGTGATGCATATGGGTTCTCAAAGAAAATGTAAGTAACAGTGGTTATAGCTAAATCTTCGCATATTTTAGGTCCGAATTAAGACCCAAGAATCGCCGGGTGGTGCAGTAAGTGATTTATCAGATAATAGTATACTCTGAAGGATAAGTTTGTGTATGGTAATCGTATGTGTTTTACCTCAGAGAAAAAAAATTCTTTTAATTCTTGCAAATGGAACCACAAGTTGGATGATGATAGTTCAGATATCAAACCCTAACAATGGTCACTATAGTTTTGGACAAAAAAGAGCTTAAGGGTAAAATACCTCTGAGTCAGAAACGTTTGTTATTACCAAAGATGTGATTTCGTACAACTCATGCAAATGAGTAGAAGATATGATGCATGCAATGAGAACCAAGGACAGCCAATATTGAATTTCAGGGTGTGATTTTAAGTTGTTTAGATTTATTCAAATCAGAACTAGAAGTACCACACTAGTAAGCTACTATAAGAAACAACTATTGATGTAAGATAAGATAAAAGATATGGCAGTTCCCCCTTAGGTTATGTGAATAAATGATTACCCCGGATGTTTATAGTATGATATGATTTTGTATTATATAGAAAGTTTGGGGTTAGATATTCTAATTTTATTCAAGACAGATGAATGATGAGGGAAGTTAGAAATAACCTTATTCCTCAATCTAGTTATCCAAAGTAGAACAAGAAAACGTGATTCTAGCAGGTGTTTAGTAAAAGAATAATAAGTAAGTTTCGAGTTGATACAGTGGATTAGAAATTTCAGCAGAGCTAGTGGAGGTACAATTTGATTCACTTAGCCAGGTTAACTCTAGTGAGTGGATGACAGTTTGAAATACCAACGTGTGTTAGAACCCAAAGAGTTTAAGTTAAATCCGAAGTACAGTGATCGTGGAAAAGCAGTCAGCTAGTAGTAAGAGAGCAAACCATAGAAGAATAGCCTTTAGGAATTATCGAAATGTGGTTTCCCCAAGTTTGACAGTGTGAATAGAGTTAAATTATTAAAATTGTGTATGGTAGTTGTGAATACATTAGCTTTCCGTTATGTGAATAATTTAGTTTTTCCTAGCTCGGAAGTAAGTTGAAAGATGAGTCGTTATTGACGTAGGGTGCAAAGAATTGCAGAAAATAAGGAAAGTTATTTGGATCCCAACAAAAAGAGAAGGATCCACAAGTATAAGACCTTTGGTCTAAGGGGTGATGTGAAATTTTCAGTAAGTCCAGTTAGAGATTTGAAACCCGAATAGTTAGCATGGGACATGAAAAAGAAAATCAGTTCGGTAATGAGGAAAAGTTGTATAATCACCACAAGGAATATGTCTAGCATGTGTATGAAACACAAAGTGAGTAGAATGATCGCCGAGCTTAGTTATTGAAGATAAAGTGATCACAGAAAAGCTATAAAATCATGCCTATTTATGTGTTATGAGGGTAGTACCATTGCACGGGACTCTAAAACTTAGAGTACATGTCAAAGACTTAGGTCACAATTATACTATAAGTGTTTTCAGGAAGTGCTTAAGAAGATAAAGTGTGGGAAGTATAACTCATGATTGAGGTAGATAAGACAACTCTGGTGAAAGAAGTTCACCGCTTAGCCTAGTTAGGAGTTCGATTTGCGTACTCCAAAGATAGTAGAGTTGCTGTCTAGAATATGACTTGTTCCCCCTTAGTAGCCGAAGATAAGGAGAAATAATGTGATGATCCCTACGTGTTGCAGTTGAAGAGGAGATTCACAAGTATAAAACGATGGCTTTTGAATAAGGGGGAGATGATGGTACGTTGAGGTACCAAGACAGATTATGTGTCCTAGACATAGATGGACTTAAAGAGGGAAGATCATGTTAGAAGACCATAATTCTAGGTATTCTTTTCGTCCAGGTTCCCAAATATGTATCATGACCAAGGAGATTTATTGGTTGAACGATATGGAAAAGAACGTCGTAGACTTTATAGCTAGGCAGAGCATTTTATTTAAACAGTTGAGGATATGTCCTTGATGTTAAAAGTAATTGGGATGATCACATACCTCTCATTGACCTTGCTAATAATAACACCTACCATTTCAGTACCAAGATGGCACCGTGCGAGACTCTGTATGGGAGAAGGTGTAGATCGCCAATTGGTTGGCTCAATTTGGTGATTGAGTGTTTCTGAAAGTTTTGCCTATGAAAGGCATTATGAGATTTGGGAATAAGGGAAAGCATAGTCCCTACTATATTGGGCCATATAGAATCTTGCGAAGGATCGGTCAATTAGCTTATGAGTTGGAACTGCCACCAGAATTAGTGGTGGTACCACCAGTATTTCACGTGTCATGTTATAACATTCAATTTTCCAGCACTCAAATACTCATGTCAGTTCAGTACTTAGATACTCATGCCATTTCAGTACTCAGATACTCATGTCAGTTCAATACTCAGATACTCATGTCAGTTCAGTACTCAGATACTCATGTAAGTTCAATACTCGGATACTCATGTCTGTTCAGTATTCCGATACTCATGTCAGCTCAATACTCAGCTAATCATGTTAGTCCAATACTTAGACATTCATTCCAGCTTAGTACTCAGACTACTCAATATTCGTGCCAGTTCAATATTCATATATCCATGTTAGTTGAGTATTCACGTATCCATGGCAGACCAATATTCAGTCAATGCAGTAGTCATTCAGTTCAGTATCGCAACAGTTAAGTAATCATGTATTCATTCAGTTTAGTATACAAGTGTTAATGAAAGTTCATGTTTCCACCATACCCGTTTAAGGTTCGGAGTTAGCAGAAGTTACAGTCAGGACAATCATTCGAGGACGAATGATCCCAAGGGGGAGATAATGTAACACCCCGTAAATTCGATTTAGGCATGAATGAGTTAAAGGAGTAGTAAGGTTATATTTTGTACATGTGAAGTCCCATCGGGATGATTATGGGTAAAATAGTTGTTTCAAAATCAAGATGGAAAGTGAGGTGCATACGATTTGAAAGGGTTTAGTGAAAGTTTGTAAGTAATTTGGGAAAACTCAAAGCAAGAAAGTTGTAGTCCTTTTAAATAGCGTTCCAACGATATATTATGGAGCCCGAACGGATCTCTGTGCAAAGAGTTATGCACGTTTTACAGAACAGTATGCGATATGCGCGCCTGTAGTGCGCCCCTAGCGCGACCGCGCTAATTTTGAGGCAGTGTTACTACTGTTTTGTGCGGTCAGTAGCGCGGTCAGGTCTCCAGGAGCACGGGCGCGCTCGTAGGGGGTCGTTTTAAAAACATATTTCGTCCCCCACAGCCCCAAAACATAAAAAGTTGCTCTAGAAAGGGGAACTCTAAAAAACCTAACTCCTAAAGGGTCCTTCCACCACCCAAGGTAAGTTCTAATGGTGATTCTAAGTTAATTTCAATTTCCCAATATCTTTTTAACATGGGTAAACCCTCCATATCATTAGATATTCGATTGGGACATCATTGTTGAGAGAAGAAACCCTAGAACTCGAATTCAAGGGGATTGAACTTCAAAAAGGTAATGTCTTCACCCTCTATTTGATTCTAGCATTGGTTTAATGATTATAAACCCTAGTTCATGAGATATGAGTAGATGGGTTTGATAGAAAAACATGAAAAATTATAGGATTGGGTTGTTGATTGTTGATTATTGATTAAAGATATCGTTTATCTTATGGGTGATAAAGAAGGGTATTGAACATAGCAATTTGATGCTTTAGAATTTATCTAGGAACAAGAGAATGGGTTATTCGGTGTAGAGACACCATTAATAAGGACTATGAAGCTTTATTTTCACCAAGTGTTTGATAAGATGCTTAAGTCACCAAAACATGAGAATCATTGCTAATATGGAATCCCTTTGACTTGTATTGATTTAGATTAAAGTTGAAAGGGTTGACAAACGTTGTATTATGCTCAAGAGCAGGAAGTTAAGGTATGTGAGGCTAACCCTCTATGTTTGGGAATTTTAATGATTCTCCCTACACTACGTTTCTTTTACGACGTTACCAATTGCCACAGAAATATAGTTAAGCCTAGTTCCTTGAATAGTTGTAGAACTTCTATTCTCTAGCTTCATAACTCGTTCACCACTTTCATTCTTAACGTTGTGAGCTCAGTGCGTATTCAATATAGACTTGGGTTTGATGCCCCCGAGTCTTAGTATAGATTACTCAGTATGCCATAAACAATTGAAGTTTCAGTGTTCATAATCAGTTCAAGAATACATGTATCAGTCTAGTCCTATTCAGTATTCCAGTATTATGTAACTTAGTGTGATCTAGTATTCCAGTATCATGTAACTCAGTGTAATTCAGTATTTCACTATCATGTATTGCAGTATGATTCTCAGTTCCTGAATGTTGAACACCTGTATTTGGGCCTGAGGCCGCAGTTTATGCTTTATGCATCTTTGGGCCTAAGGCCGCAGTTGTGTATACGTATACTCTGGCCCGAGGCCGCAGTTGTGCGCGCGCGCGCACACACACACACACACACACACACACACACACACACACACACATATATATATATATATATATATATATATATATATATATATATATT
>NW_017670662.1:177067-249801 GCF_001879085.1 Nicotiana attenuata | reverse complement strand
TAATTAGTAATTTACTACTAGTTACTAGTAATAGTTGTAACTATGTATATTGGGCCTGAGGCCGCAGTTTAATATTCAGATAAACAGGTTGTTCATCATTCAGAAGAGGGAGTATTCATATCCTTACTTCCTTTGTTCAGTTCAGTTATCAATTATCATTTCAGTTACCAGTTATCAGTTCAGATATTAGTTATCATTTCTGTTATCATTTTAGTTATCAGTTATCATTTCAGTTTCGGTTTCAATAGTTATCATCTCAGTTATCAATTATCAATTCTCAGTTATCAGCTTAGTTTCAGTTTCAGCATTTATAATTCTTTCTTTCAGTTGCTTTACATACTGGTGCAATTCAAATGTACTGACGTCCCTTTTGCCCGGGGCTTGCATCTCACGATGCGGGTAATGATTTACAGGTTGATGATTCAGAGCGCTAGGATTCTCGTACCAGCTATTTGGTGATCCCCAGCTCTTTCGGGGCATTATCATTACTTTACAGTCTTTCAGTATTAACAGACAGTCAGCGTTTTCAGTACTTCATTAGAGGCTTCATAGACTAGAGTAACAGTTAGACAGAGTCTTAGGCTTTTCATGTTAAGCTATGTTGGCTGCAAATATGTTTCAGAACTGTATTAGTATTTCCGCACTTTGATTTACATCATCCAGAGTTTTAGTATATCAGCATGTGTTAGTTTATCTTCCGCATTCAGTATGTTATGATATCACATATTGATTCAGCCAGCCAGTTGGTTCGCTCGGTCACATGTAGTCAGGCACCGAGTGTCGTGTTACGTCCAGGCCCAGGTTCGGGGCGTGACACTAGCATAACGACCTCTAAGAGTGGAAGATGTACATGCATCAATCTTTAGTAGTTTACCAATTTTGTTGCCAACTTTTTCGAGTATTAGTCCATCATAAAATTCCGTTGGCAATTCTGGTAAGCATATCCAAATAACGGCTTGTGTTATTTTCGCCTTTGAAGCAATAAAATTAGGGACCCATTTTTGGACGGATAGGAAATGACCAAAAATAAACCAAGGGCCATTGTGGAGAACTTTGAGCATGCTATCTTCATTGCTAAATTTTGTAATATAATAATCGGACCCTAGATCAATCAGTGGGAAGTTTTTTTTTTAATTTCCGCAGGTGTTGAATCTTCCTTTTGAGTAATTGGTGTTGGATCCTCATGCCTTGTAGTTTTATAATTGTTGAGTATCTCCAGGGAGAGTAAATTCTTTGAAGATCTTCTGGAGATAAATGAATTAGGTGATCACCATTTGAGTGAGAGATGGAATTCCCCATGTCATCGGAGTGGTTTGCATGAGGTTGGATATTTGAGTCGATGATCATGTTAATCTGACCATCTAGTATGTCATCTACTAGTTTGTCTTTGAAACTAGGATTGGAAGGAGTAGGATTAACCATGGAATGCATGGGATCAATATCGGGTGGTTTTGGGGGGATTAGATTAGAGGTCTTTGATTGTTGCATAGCTAGGCACTTGATAGTAGGATGAGTATATTTTTTGTGAGAAGGAGGAGGTTCTCTCTTTATCTTTATAAGCCTTTGTTGGGGGAAAATCACAAATGGCCATATTTACAACTGGTAATTGTAAAATAGCCATAATTTCAAAAGTAATCAACATTTAGCCACTTTTTCATGTAAAGATAAAATTAGAATAAAAAACCCTTTAAAATCCGAAAAAATTCCAGCATAATATGTTGGAGTTCAAATTTTTTACATATGATTCCAGAATAATGCTGGAATTTCATAATGTGTTGGAGTTCCAACATAATATGCTGGAAGTTTATACGCAAGAGCTCCATAATGCTGGAGCTTTCCGTGTGCTAGACTTCCAACATAATATACTGGAAGTTTATACACAGGAGCTCCATAATCCAACATATTATGCTGGAACTTTCTGTATCCCTCTGTTTCAATTTAGATGACACACTTTCCTTATTAGTCCGTTCAAAAAAGAATGACACATTTCTATAATTGAAAATAATTCAACTTTAAACTTTTTATTTTATACATTTTACCCTTAATGAGAAGCTTTTATAATTACACAAATGTCATGGACCCACAAAGCTTTTACCCCTTAAGCTTTTAAGACCACAAGTTTCAATAGTCTCCCTCTTTTCTCTTAAACTTCGTGCCGAGTCAAACTACCTCATCTAAATTAAAACGGAGGGAGTAGCTATTTTTCAATGACTTTGCAAACACTGGTTATTTTTGAATTATCAGTCCGAAAACTGACTAGCCCGTGCTATTTTCACCTTTGTTGAGCACCTCATCCAGGCCCAGCTATTCAGTAGAAAGTCCAGGATGTGCAGTCCAGCCCAAGTGTAGTTGGCTCATTTTAATTATTTGTAGTTTTACTATTATGCTTTTCCTAATTATCTTTCTTTTTTCAAATCCATGGTTTCGCAAAATCAAATTCACTACGATAATCTTTTACTACCTCTATACCTCTCTTAAGATCTTGCAGTGCTACTAAACCACTAAAATCAACCAATTTAATCAATTTTGTTATAAATAGAATTGTATTTATGGTGAATGTCTATATTTAGAGAGATTCTAGGGTTCATTGCTTGGTGGTTAGGTCACCCTCTCCCTATAAATAGAGGGTTCTATTCTATTGTAATTCATCCCAAAATTCAATAAGAATTTCCTCTCTCTCTTTCTCTGCAATATTGTTGTTGTTCTTTTATTGTTTCATAACATGTTATCAGCACGGGACTCTAACCAATTGAGTAGAAGCTTTGGGATTGAGCATAATGATTGTCAATTATTCCATGAACTTCCCTCATGACTAAATTCTGGATTTAAGGTAAGTATTTTACTTTATTTTTCTCTTTTAAATTCTTGAAATTCTATAGTTTAATTTTATATACAAGCAAAGACGACAAAGTTTGATTATAACTCTAATGGAGTTTGTAAGAAATTATAACCACCTGAAGTGGTAAAATTTCTATGCCTCGCCATGATCAAATTCATGTATGATTGTGGGCAAAAAATTGAAAATCCGTCCCATTGAATTTGCTCCATTCTCATTCCCTTAAGAGAATATGATAGCAGTATGTGATAAGTCTAAAAGAAGACAAAATTATTACTATGAATGTATCAATGGATATGGACGTGGCAATAGACGAAATTATAATCGTCATTATTTGTGGTAATGAGAACAATAAGGATTCTCAAAATAATCTTTCACTCTGTGAAAAATATTTGTCATCGATTTGACATGAGATTTGGTAAAGAACATATAGATGATTATGGTCCATTCATGATGTGAATGTGATCTGATTTATGAATACATATTCATTCTTCAAAGAATATGAACGTGCTAGTGGTAGTGAATATACCGCACTCACCTCTAAAAGGAGGTTTGAGATGATATAAGAAAATAATATCATTATTATGGCATGAATGGTCATTGGTCACGTACCTATTGTACGCCAAAATATTTTGGCATTGTGATTGTTAAAAGACAACGGTAATGCAAGAAACAGATCTTGTATATAATTTTGACCATAACCATAATGGTATAACTTTCTCTTTAAAAGAGATATTCACCATATGATGTTGATGAATATGTGGTAGTACAAAATTAACTGAGAGCTGTAGAAGAGCCAATTATTACTATTTTGGAGAAACACAATTGATTACCAATAAGGTATTGTGTTGTAGTAAGTCTCAAATAAACTTATTCAGTTTTTAAAGTATTCGCGAAAGCGGTTGGTCATACTGAGACTATAAATAAAGGAAAGATTTAATATCTTCTATTACTACAACTTGTAGCGGGGTAATATGTACGTGAAAAGCTACCCGCTTTATTCTCCAGTTTGTACTACACAAACAAAAGAATACCACAATGAAGTGGATATTTATTGATATAAAAACCCATATCATAATAAACTTGGAGTTTATTCATAATTGCACACATCATGGTGTAAACCTGAAGTTTATCAATATTGATAATTTATCCAGGTGGCATAATTGGTTTAGCCATGTTAATTCAAGCATGATGTGCAAAAATAAAAGAGAATTCACATGGGTAAATATTAAAGAACTAGAAAGTTCTTTATGAATTCTCTTATATTGCTTGTTCTCATTAATTATTAGACCAATTAAAATTGGGATTGAATCCCATGAATGCTGGAAATATCAAAGGTGAATATGGGCCCATTCACCTGCCATGTATACCACATAAGATGCATCTATGAGATGGTTACATGTGCGATTATTATTAACCCGCAACATGGTGATTGCGAGGTAACTTGCTCAATAATTTGATTTAGAGCATAATTTCCAGATCTTTTACTCAAGAAAGTTTATCTTGATAAGTTGGTTTACATCACAGTTGGTTTAGCAAAATAATTTATTAAGTGCTTCTACTTAATAGCTAAACAATTGCTTATGAGAACAAAGTTATCTATATCAGTTTGATATACGTTATATACCAAAGTATATTATTTTCTCCCCTCACAAGTGGTTTAGGGTCAGGAACCAAATAATTCCATCTTATTATTATTGATGTGCGGTGTATATTTTGATTAACACCATAACGCACAAAGGTGGATTCTCAAAGTTGAGGTAACAAGTTAGTTTTTCTAACATGAGGATAAATAGTTGAGAAAAAGTTACATGGAATGAATTATTATTTATACATCTCGATCCTCGAATAAGATAATATGAACTTGAAGTTCATAAAGGATAATTCATGTGCAATATATTGCAAAGCATGCCAAACGCATTAGCTGACCCAAAGAAAGTAACTATATTCTCATTACAAATGCTCCTATTAAGTCCTAGAAGGACGAAGTCTATGGTACGCTTGAAGCGTATAGACAAATCGGTTTCAAATAAACTTCTTGATAAAGAAGATGAGCAAATGATCAAAATGATCATAATAAAGGAGGCAAGTGATCTAGAAGATCACATGACATAACACTACATAAAATCTCAGGAGAGATTCAGGTACCTGAATATATGAATGAAGAGATCTCTATGTTATGTCATTATGAAAGTATATTGAAACCGATGTAAAATGTTTGTCGACGACATCTATGATAGCGCTAAGTATAGATGAGGATCTTAAGTCTGTCGCTACAATTCTTGATCTTGAAGTACCACTTCCCTAGTGCAATTTGTGCACAAATGTATCTTGCTATAACTATAAGCATGATAATATGATAGCAAGAGTGTTCACCTCTATGTGAAGATATGGAACTGATGATTCCAACAAGATCATATGAAGACAATACATCTATTAGGGATGATGATTTCAAGGTGAAACAAATTCGTTCAAGTTAATATGATTGATTTGTTTATCAAATCTCTACCAAAGATCTTTTGAAGATGGTGCACAAGATTGGAATGCAAATGCTCAAAGATGTGAATTGATGCTCTCATCAAGGGGAGTTAATACGCGTTGCACTCTTTTTCCCTTACAAGGTTTTGTCGCACTGGGTTTTCCTTGCAAGGTTTTTAACGAGGCAACCAAAAGGCGTATTGTTAGATATGTGTACTCTTTTCCCTTCTCTAGAATTTTTTTTCCCACTGGGTTTTATTTTAGTTAAGGTTTTAACGAGGCACATTATCTGTTGAATAGACATTCAAGGGGGAGTGTTATAAATAGAATTGTATTTATGGTGAATGTCTATATTTAGAGAGATTCTAGGGTTCATTGCTTGGTGGTTAAGTCACCCTCTCCCTATAAATTGAGGGTTCTATTCTATTGTAATTCATCCCAAAATTCAATAAGAATTTCCTCTCTCTTTCTCTGCAATATTGTTGTTGTTCTTTTATTGTTTCATAACAAATTTTCAATTCTGCATCTGTCACGGTCGCATTTTCAGTTTCTCTAACTTGACTTTTTGCTCAATTTCTTACCAATCTTTCTATCATTCACTAACTGTTTATTTCCAACCGTACTGCCACATTCAATGTTTGACTTTCATAGTTTGGTATATCTACATTGTCTACCGTGTAAGTTTGCTCTCATACGCCTCTTATTTATGCTTAATTTATTTTTCTCAGTTCAACTAGTACGTTAGGGATTAATTTCCAGTTACTATTTGAATTATAATTGATGTAGAAATTATTTGCATAAAGCTCGTATTCAGATATGGCTATTTGAGCAGAAGGATCTAAGGATTGAAGGACGTATTATTGTATGTTATTTATTTATTTGTATAGAAGAATGAAGATTTATGTAAAACAAAGGAAAAGAGAGCAGCAATTCCACCATTGACAGCCATAAAAAAGCTTTGAAGCTTTGAATTCGAATTTGGGTTTTTAAAAACCATTATTTGTTTGGATTGGGTGTTGTTGAAAACAATTGGGAATATGGTTTAGAGGTTATATCTCAATTTTGAGGGTGTTTTGGTGAAGATTAGACTTGATTTTGGCTGAATTTCAGATTGAAACTCGAAGAAGAAGAAGAAGAAAACGTGATATACATTATAATTACGAAATTGTAGTAAAATTGTAGAAAAATTATAGAAAAATTGTATTCTGCTGTTTATATATTTTTTTATTTAACTATTGTATGAAAGTTGAACAATATTGTATAAAAATTATATTTAAGTTGTATGATATTGTAGTTGTATATAACTGAGTGAAATAATGTATGAAAATTGAGATAAGTTGCAGATAAGTTGTATAATATATAATTAGTCGTATGAAATTATTTTTACTATGTATAAATCAGATACAAAATATACAAAAGACATATTGTATAAATTTTGTATAAAATTTGTATTTAAGTGGTATGACATTGTAGTTGTATATAACTTGGTAGAAATAATATAGATAAGTTGTATATAATTGGGTAGAAATAATGTTTTAGCCGTGCACGTGATGCATTTACTTTTCTAGATGCCCCCTATATTTTTCCTTTACAGATTTAATACCAGAATGCTTGTATAACTTATCCACGAAACGGTCGTGGTAAAAATTACTAAATTAATATTCTTTTTTATTTTTGTTAATATAAGTTAACATTAGATGGATATTTCAGTTAGGTAACTGGGTATAAGTTAACATTAGATGGATTAATCTGGTGTATTGTCCAAACAAAACACACTAAGCATATAATGAGATTGTGTCAACATACTTTATGAAACTATGGAGTGGTTGTCCAGTAAAAGGCTAGCTTACTCTCATTTTGCTCCGAAGAGAATAAGTGGAATACATGTCTAGGCTTGTTTGGTGGTAACATGTGTTATATGTGATCTATCATTCTTCAGATTGTGCGTTAGCTGTTCCCCAGTAGTGATTTGGCTTTCATAAATTACAATCAATTGATTAAATTGTAGTGGGAAGTGCTGGAACAGAGGGATGAAAAGCCAATTGGATTGCGTCATTGTTCATATGTCGAATACTGAAATATGATGAAATGGGAATTACGTGAGATATTAGTGAGAGTTAGTTAGCTGTTAAGGTTAATAGTCAGGGGAGATTATTATTGGGTAATTAGTTAATTAGCACACACATGACTCACACGTGTGTATTAGTTAGGCACTTATTTGGACACATGTATATAGTTAGGCGGTTGAGTAATGTAACAGTACACTCTTCTTCATTTTTCAATGGCATAATAGAGCCCAGCTCTTCTCTCTCTTTTTTCTCCTAAATCTGCTTCGTAGAGTTTCACCTCGAATGTGTGATTTGTTCGTGGTATCAGAGCACAATCGCAATTGCGAGTTGAATTCGAAGATCCTGTTGAATTTATGATAAATTCAATTGTGAATTACAGCTGAGAGTGAGATTCATTGGGGGAAAAAACAGATCTAGATCACAACCATCCTCTGTTTCTTCACCCATCGGACACCACCGGAGCTCCGGTAATCTCGATTCAGTAGACTGGTTCAGAGAATTACTCCACCTGGAGTCATGCGATGGAGATCCAGTTGTTAGGAAAGAACAAACCAGGTCTAATCGACGGAACACTGAAGAAAGGAGATTTTTCTACTGAACTAGGTCATCAGTGGGATAGATGTAATGCTATAGTCCTAGGATGGATTATGAGTTCAGTGTCCAAGGAACTAATTACTGGAATCATGTATGCAAGGGATGCGAGAAAGGTGTGGGAGGATCTGAAAGAGCGATTTGATAAGGTAAACACATCACGAGTTTATCAGCTGCAGAAGGCCACAGCAACGATAACTCAAGGAACAGACAGTGTCTCGATGTATTTTTCTAAACTCAAAAAATTGTGGGATGAATTTGATAGCATGGTTCCTCCGCCATATGACTGTGCTAGATCAAAAAGTTTCATCGAGTTAATGGAGAAACAGAAGGTCCTGAAGTTTCTAATGGGTTTGAATGACAACTATGAGCAGGCTCGTAGTCAATCCTCATGACTAGCCTAACACCTAGCATCAACAAAGCATATGCAATGCTTATTGAAAGAGAAAGTCAAAGATCAGTGACTAAGGCTTCTACTTTGGTTGAAGGAACTGACTTGACTGCGTTACTAGCTGGCAAAGGAGGAAGTCACCAGAATCATCAAAGGCTAAAGAGGAACTGGAATGTACAATGTGATTTCTGTCATATGAAGGGTCATACAAAGGAAGGATGCTACAAGATAATTGGCTATCCACAAGATTTTAAAGGCAGGAAGAAAGGTGCATATAATGTACAGGTAGAAAATCTTAATCCTAATCTTGCAGGAATGGATGATGGAGAGGGAGATCTACCAGAAGCAATGAAGGAAAGAAACTGGCAGAGGGCACCTCAACTTACAGCTGATCAATATGACCAGATCATGAAGTTACTCAACAAAGACAAATCCAAGGATGCAATGGCAAATATGGCAGGTACAGTGATGTTTTATACGTCAATACCACACAAGAGGGCGGGGTGATTTGTGTGGTACCCAATTTTTCACTTAAACTGCTTCTGGAAGGACCTGGTTCTTCTATGTGTTCCAACTACTACTGTTGCGGAATAATAAATACAGAAAATAAAGAACACGGAGATTTTACGTGGAAAACACCCGGCTCAAAAGGTAAAAAAAAACCACGACCTACTACTCAGTAGGATTTTCCCAAACTTTCACTAAAATCACTGAGCCAAAATAGCATTTACAAAAATTCTTTGTAAACCTAAGGATTAACTCTAATCCCTTTGTAGCACACAGTCTCAACTGTCGCGACAACTTCAGGTTAGCCTATAACTTGAATACTCAAAGTAACTATTACAATTGCTTCTATAAAAGCTGAAAGGTACAACTTTAATCCACCTACTACAATTGAACTAGAAATAAAGAAAGACACATAAAACTCTTTATGAAGCTGGTTCTTCAATCTTGTTCAAGTAGCTTCAGGAGTGAACACTTAAAAATCTCACATAAATTGCTTGCAAAAAGCCTTGCTATTTTGCTCTCAATTCACGATTAACTTCTGCGTTTTTGTGCAACACTTATAATGTGAGAACATCCTGCAATTTATAGAGTTAGTGGATGAAGAAATAACTAGAGTTCTGATACAACTCTTCCTTGGTGGAAGAGTTCTAGTTGATTTCAACTTCTAACTCCTTCCCTATCTTGGATACTGTTCTCTTTGATTAAGGAGTCCTTCTCCTTATCAATTATGCAACCTTTTCGATTAGGAGATATTAAATACACCAAGTTAAGCTTATCTCCTTCACGTGCAACCCACATGCTCGAATCTGCCCGTTTTTGTGCACCTGAGGGATGGACCTGGTTCATCCTGAGTTCCTTTGTCAGTCTTCAAAACTAACCTTTACTTGGGCAAACAAATTCCCCCTTTTTGATGATGACAAACTCTGTGCTTTTCATAAGCTTAGGCCCTGTTGAAACTCAGCTCAACATCAACACAATGTTAGAAACATTTTTCCTTTTTATCACTTATCATCAAGGACCAGGTACATTAGGTTATAAACATCACTGTTCAAAGTGTAAACATCACTTGTTTAAAGCACAACCCTTTTTCTCTCTTTTGGCATCATCGAAAAGTTGCATAAAAATGTGAGATAACCAGATTTTAAAGCTTACTCATGGCCACTGGGGCTACTTCAAATGCAAACATGGATTAATCATCATAGATCAAACTAAGAATTTCAACCATCAAAGAAATATAAACAAACAGTTAGAGCAAAAATAGTGAATTTCATTGATGATTGATAAGATTCTACCACAAAGCATAAGAAGAAATAAAAATACTGAAAACATGAGCAAAAGAAATGAAACGTCCCGAACCGGGTCACTGATTGATCTACACTAGGCTAGGATTTAAGGCTTGGAAGAGGTAGGGGCTGGGTTATTTGCTTGGAGAAGATTCAGCATGTCTTGAAGAATTCCACCATTCTTCTCCTTTTCCCTTGCAAGTTCAGTTCTGAGAACATCTCTCTCAGATTGTACCTCAACCAATCGTGTCTTCAGCCTTGCTATCTCAGCATCCTTTGCCTCACTCTCCTGTAATAGAGCTCTGACCTTGCTATTGATAGGTGTCCTTTTAGATGAACCAGGTTCTTTAGGAGTGACATTGACTTCATAATCGCAAGCAAGTAGAGTATTAACCCCAAAATGATCCTTGTTTGTACCTTGAAATGTGCAAGCACAGTTGTGAGAATGAAACCATAGGGAATGGCATGGGTTTTGGTGCCATTGATAACTCTATCAAGAAGCTGGATGATAGCTTTCAGTCACTTTCTTCAGCAGGTCTGCGAGGCTTCCTCTACAGATGAACCAGGTTCATCTCCCCAAACAACCATTGCACCTGCGTCTTTGGTTAAACTCACATGAGTGGGTGAAGAGTCAGCCACTCTTGTCCCATTTCCCCTCACAGTACTCCTAGCGCCCTTGCTCTCCCTTTTTTTTTCATTTTTACCACCAACTTCTCCAGATTATGTAGTCTCAACACTTGCTATACATCCTACAAATCTATGCTCCAAATTTGCAGCAACTTTAGAAATTGTCTCAGGAGAAACTTTACAATCAGAAGATACCTGTTCAGTTTCGGAAGACCTACTTTCTTCCCCCTTAGTAGCAGACTTAAATGAATCTTCAGATTTTTAGGATTCTTCTTCCCTACTTGCTTTCAATTGCTTGTTTATTTTCTTGATCTCTCTCCTTCAGCGAAAATCTTACGAGCCATCATCTTTAGTCTACTTTTCTTAGAGATTGGTGTGGTTAAAGTAGTGGTAGAAGGTGTGCAAGTGGTTTTCTGTGGTGGTGATGAAGGATTTTCAGAGGTGTTTGACATATCTGGGCTAGGGTATGGAAGAGAAGAGAATTATATTGTGTTTGGAAGATGCAAGAAGAATGAGAGTTTTTGACGGCTTGAGAGAGATGAAGTAAGGAATACACTAAAGCTGATCAATATACAGAGGAATAATTGATGGGGTAACTACAGCTTTTCAGACTCTTCGAAGTTTAATTAAACTGAAATTCAGTTTTGAAGAGACGTTGGAGTGTATCCCTAGAATCTAGGTACTTCCATTTGGTTGGGGCTCTTTTGAACGGGACTGGTTCACTTGTAACGGATAAGTCCAAAAAGAGTTTGGTATTTGGTAGGACTCTGCTCATGATCCAAATACAGTTATTTCAAATTATGCAGAGTGTAGAAAATATACCGTGTTATCTTGATGAACCAGGTTCTTCACTGATAATTCTCTTGTGTGAGTCTAAATTTGCCAAAATACAGAAAATATCATTAGTGATTAATGAGTCATTTTAACACATGGCACAAGACTATACTATGAAAAGTATGAGACTGAGCAAGATTTAATCTAATTATACAATTTACAGACTTTCTAACCAAATTTTTCCATTTTTTTCGTTAAACCTTGAACTGGTCCTTTTAGGTGATCTTAATCATCCCTAATTCCAACCTGTTCCTCTCAAAGTGATCTCTACTTAAGGCTTTTGTGAAAATGTCAGCAATTTTCTTGTCAGTAGCACAAAACTTCGCAGTGATCAAGCCTTTCTCATAGTTGTCCCTCAAAAAAATACTGCCTAACATCTTTGTGCTTAGTTCTATTATGATGAACTGGTTTCTTTGTCATACTAATAGCACTAGTGTTATCACAAAAAAATAGGGATGCAACCAACTTCAATACCAAAATCCATCAACTGCTGCTTGATCCACAACAATTGAGCACAATCATGAAGCAACATCAACATACTCAGCTTCAGCAGTAGATAAGGCCACTAAATTTTGCCCTTTAGTAGCCCATGACACAAGACATGAACCAAGGAAGTGTGACATACCTGGGGTGCTTTTCCTATCCACTAAGAAACCTGCATAATCAGCAAGAGCATATCCCACTAGGTTAAAATTACTACCTTTTGGATACCAAAGGCAAAGGTCACTGGTGCCTTTCAAGTATCTCAATATTCTCTTTACATTAGTCAAATGGGGATCCTTTGGATTTGCCTGAAATCGAGCACAAAGACCTACACTGCACACAATGTCAGGTCTGCTAGTAGTGAGATATAAAAGAGAACCAATCATTCCCCTATACAACTTCTGATCAACATGAACCAAGTTCATCTATATCCAATTTCGTGGATGTTGCAATAGGAGTGTCAATTTCTTTGGATGTTCCTTCCTAGTTTTGTTACTGAGGAATAGGTTCTTGGACAGGTTCCCTCGAGGTTTGAGCATCAGTTCCTCTCTAGTCAGTTCCCCCTGCCATGTTTCCCTGGGTAGAAGAACATGTTCCATCATATGTTCATTCTTCTGTTGCAGCTTCAGTCTGGGCTGCGATTTCATTTAAATCTCTTACCAGGCCAATTGCTTCATCTTCATGTTCCCGTTTCTCAGAAAGAGTGTTAGTTTCATCAAAAATCACATGTACACTTTCTTCTACACACATAGTTCTTTTGTTATAGATCTTATAAGCTTTACTATGTAAAGAATATCCCAAGAATACTCCCTCATCACTTCTGGGATCATACTTACCTAGGGAATGTTTTTCACTATTGCGAACAAAGTACTTGCATCTAATTGCCCTAAGATGGGATATATTTAGCTTTCTCCCTTTAAGTGACTCATAGGGAATCTTCTTAACAAGAGGTCTAGTCATGCAACTATTTATGATGTAGCATGCAAAAATTCAGCAAACTTAGCATTTTCAAATTTAGTTCCATGATCAGACCTAATTGATGCAAGTTGATTACCTAGTTGTTTCTGAGTTTTTCTAACAAAAGAAGTAAACATGTCAAATGCTTCATCTTTAGATGTTAAAAACAATGTCCAAGTAAACCTAGAATAATCATCAACAAGCACCATCACATGTCTTTTACCACCTCTGCTTAATATTCTCATTGGACCACAGAGATCCATATGGACCAGTTCCATCGTTCTGGTGGTGCTTACCACTTTCTTGCATTTAAAAGAGGATCTTACTTGCTTCCCCCTTGCACAAGCCTCACAAACTTTGTCTTCCTTGAACTTGATGTTAGGCATCCCTATCACCAGGTCCTTGGAGACTAATTTGTTGAGTTGACTCAGACTTGCATGTCCAAGTCTCTTGTGCCAAAGGAGGGGATCATTGTCCAAGATACTTAAGCAAGTGAGTTCATTTTCTGAAAGTGTGGACAAATCTACAATGTATGTATTGTTTACTCTTTTTCCCTGCAAAACAATCTTGTCAGTGATAAGATTAATCACAAAATATTTGGTAAAGGTGAATGCTACCAAGTTACCTCTATCACACAATTGTGATTGTCTTATTAGGCTGTATTTTAAGCCATCTATCAAGTAGTCATTCTCAATAGAGTGAGAATCAGTCTTACCTACCTTTCCAATTCCAATGATCTCACCTTTCTTCCCATTTCCAAAGGAGACATTACCTCCTTTGAGGTCCTCAAGTGAAAGGAACTGGTTCTTGCTTCCTATCATATGCTTTGAGAAGCCACTATTCATGTACCATATTTGGCTGCTCCCTTTCACCTGGACCCACAAAATGAAATCAGGGGTTACTCTTAGGAACCCAAACTAGTTTGGGTCCCTTTCTATAGGCAAAAGGGTGAATCGGATTCTTTTTAGCCCAACCTGGCAGCCTATTTTTCCCTTGAACAAATTCTTTATTCTTTTGACTAGCCTTTTCTTTTGCAATACATTCAGATTTATAGTGACCAGTTTTACCACAGTGTGTGCAAATTTTGTTCCCAGGAAGTGTGAGGTACTTGCTTTTGGGATCCCACTTAGGTGCAGGGGGCCCGTATCCAAGACCTCTCTTATTGCTACTATGGTGTTCATGTAGCCATGAAAGTGCATCGGAGGATCTATTCCATTTACAGGTTCTATCTAGCTCGTGCTTAACCTTGTTTAGATTCTCCTTAAGGACTCTTATTTGCTCATCTCTTTTGTACAACTCATCTTTCAATTTTTCCTACATTTTCTTCTAAAGTGAGTTGTCTGTGATCAACTTTCTTTTTATCAGTTCCTAATTTCACTTTTAAATTTTCAGATCTATGCTCTAGGACAGTGGTGTCAAGTTCAAGAACCTGGTTCTTCAACTCAGCATTTTTACTATAACTTTCACTAGCCCTAAGTTCTAGGTTTTTGCACTTAGCTTTCAGAATCACACATTCCTTAGACAGTTATTCCTTTTCATTGTTTATAACCTCAAATTCATCAATGAAATCTAGAAGTAATTCAGATAGACTTTCTTTAGACAAAAACTTAATCTTGTCTTTGAGATGAATTATACTTACCTCAGATTCCTCATCGGATTCTCCAATTGTCATAAGTGCTTGTTCATCTCCATCTTCATCTTCTGAGTCATCATCTGAGCTTTCACCCCAAGCAGCAACCATAGCCTTTGTTGATCCTTTGTTCTTCTTGGGATGAACCTGTTCCTTCTTCCTGTTCCTTCGTTCAGCTATTTCCTTATTCCATTCAATTTTCCATTGAGGGCAGTTTTTGATGTGGCGATCAGTCTTCCCACACTTGTAACACCCCTCAATGTTTTGTTTTTCAGGAACCCTTGGTTTGATGTAGCTTCCACTTCTTGAAGGACCATTTCCTCTCATTAGGTACTTCTTGAAGTCCTTTGTGATCATGGTCATTTCATCCTCCTCTAGATCAACACCTTCAGTGATTCTGAATACCAGGCTCCTTTCCTTCTTGGGTGCATCCATCTTCATGGTTTGCCTTCTAAGTTCATAGGCAGTGAGATTTCCAATTAGCTCATCCAACTTGAGAGTGGCAATGTTCTTTGATTCCTGAATAGCAGTGATTTTGCTTTCCCAAGAGACTGGCAGAACCCTTGTCAAAATTTTCTCAACTTTGTCCTCTTCAAGAATAACTCTTCCAAGAGACTTAAGTTCATTTGTTAGTGTTGTAAACCTTGTATACATCTCTTGGATGGTTTCACCTTCCTTCATGGTGAAATTCTCATATTGAGAATACAGCAGTGTTCCTCTAGACCTCTTTACTTGAGGTGTTCCTTCATGTGCAACTTGCAAAGTATCCCAGATTTTCTTAGTAGTGGTACAACTTTGAATTCTACTGTACTCATCTGGACCAAGTCCACACACAAGCCATTTCTTGGCCTTAACATTTTTCTCCCATTTTCTTAAATCCTCAGCAGTGCAGTCAGCTCTAGTTTTTGGCACCTCTACTCCTTCAGCATTCTTCTTTGTGGTAGCCAGGGGACTATCAGTGACAATGTCCCATAGCTCATAGTCTTCTCCGATGATATGATCTCTCATCCTATTTTTCCACTAAGAGTAGTACTGGCAATTAAAGAGTGGAGGCCTAGCGGTGGATTGCCCTTCCCAATTTCCAGGCGGTGCACTCATCTTGATCTTTTCCTAAGGTGTTAGCCTCTTCAAGGATAACCTGCTCTGATACCAATTGATGTTTTATACGTCTATACCACACAAGAGGGCGGGATGATTTGTGTGGTACCCAATTTTTCGCTTAAACTGCTTCTGGAAGGACCTGGTTCTTCTATGTGATCCAACTACTACTGTTGCGGAATAATAAATATAGAAAATAAAGAACACAGAGATTTTACGTGGAAAACACCCGGCTCAAAAGGTGAAAAAAACCACAACCTACTACTCAGTAGGATTTTCCCAAACTTCCACTAAAATCACTGAGCCAAAACAGCATTTACAAAAACTCTTTGTAAACCTAAGGATTAACTCTAATCCCTTTGTAGCACACAGCCTCAACTGTTGCGACAACTTCAAGTTAGCTTATAACTTGAATACTCAAAGTACCTATTACAATTGCTTCTATAAAAGCTGAAAGGTACAACTTTAATCCACCTACTACAATTAAAATAGAAATAAAGAAAGACATATAAAACTCTTTATGGAGCTGGTTCTTCAATCTNTGAGCTCAGTATCCAAGGAACTAATCACCGGAATCCTATATGCAAGGGATGCGAGAAAGGTGTGGGAGGATCTGAAAGAGCGATTTGATAAGGTAAACACATCACGAGTTTATCAGCTGCAGAAGGCCATAGCAACAATAACTCAAGGAACAGACAGTGTTTCAATGTATTTCTCTAAACTCAAAAATTTGTGGGATGAATTTGATAGTATGGTTCCTCCGCCGTGTGACTGTGCTAGATCGAAAAGTTTCATCGAGTTTATGGAGAAACAAAAGGTGCTGAAGTTTCTAATGGGTCTGAATGACAGCTATGAGCAGGCTCGTAGCCAAATCCTCATGACTAGCCCAACACCTAGCATCAATAAAGCATATGCAATGCTTATTGAAAGAGAGAGTCAAAGATCAGTCACTAATGTTTCTAGCATAGTTGAAACAACTGACTTGGCTGCATTAATAGCTGGTAAAGGAGGAAGTCAACAGAATCATCAAAGACCAAAGAAGAACTGGAATGTACAGTGTGATTTCTGTCATATGAAGGGTCATACAAAGGAGGGATGCTACAAGATAATTGGCTATCCACAAGACTTTAAAGGCAGGAAGAAAGGTGCATATAATGTTCAGGTAGAAAATCTTAATCCTAATCTTGCAGGAATAGATGAGGGAGGGGGAGATCTACCAGAAGTAATGAAGGAAAGGAACTGGCAGAGGGCACCTCAACTTACAGCTGATCAATATGACCAGATCTTGAAGTTACTCAACAAAGATAAATCCAAGGATGCAATGGCAAATATGGCAGGTACAGCCTATTCCTTTATGGCCAAGGTTTCAAAAGGTAATTGGATAGTTGATACAGGAGCAACTAACCACATGGTAGCTGATTTAGGAATGTTAACAAATGTTAAGAATGTTAACCCCACTAGAGACAAAAGAGTTCATTTACCTAATGGAGATTGCACTATTGTGTCACATGTTGGAAATTGCAAGATCACAGAACAGGAGAAATGCAGGATGTGTTATATGTCCCAGAATTTGCTTATAACCTTCTTTCAGTGTCCAAAATTACAAGGGATTTACATTGTTTTGTATCCTTTTATCCTAACTTTTGCCTATTCCAGGACCTCTCAAATAGGAAAGTGAGGGGGATTGGTAAAGAGAAGGATGGGCTCTACATACTAGTTCCAAGAGCTCACCTAAACACTGATAAAGGCATACCAACAGTCAAAGGATTAAATGTACAGACAAC
Organism: Nicotiana attenuata; assembly: GCF_001879085.1. Taxonomy (NCBI): domain Eukaryota; kingdom Viridiplantae; phylum Streptophyta; class Magnoliopsida; order Solanales; family Solanaceae; genus Nicotiana; species Nicotiana attenuata. The sequence goes on along the minus strand of NW_017670662.1, from coordinate 232,233 downwards.
AAAGGAGGACATAGCTCTATGGCATAAGAGATTAGGACATGCATCTGGAGGATCCTTGAAGGAAATTTTGGGATGTAAGCTGGAAGATTGTAAATCTATAATAGATAGTTGTGATGTTTGTCCAATGGCTAGACATGTGAGAGAGCCTTTTCCATTGACTACTACTAAAACTGCTAATACTTTTGAACTATTACATTTGGATGTGTGGGGACCCTGCAGTGTACATACTTATGATGGTAATAAGTTCTTTCTCACAATTGTAGATGATTACTCTCGTGTGACTTGGATTTTTCTTTTGCAATTTAAAAGTGATGTCATAATTGTCTTTAAGTCCTTTCTTAAGCTGGTGGAAACACAGTTCAATGGAAAGGTGCAAACAATCAGAACTGACAATGGCGGAGAATTTGTGAATTCAGCTATGCAGGAGTTATGCACATCCATGGGGATAATACATCAGAAAACATGTGTGTATACACTACAACAAAATGGTGTAGCAGAAAGAAAACATAGACATTTGCTTGAAGTTGCAAGAGAACTCAAGTTTCAGGGACATATACCTATGAAGTTCTGGGGACACTGCATTTTAACAGCAACCTATGTTATCAACAGACTGCCATCACAGTCACTTGATGGTAAGTCCCCATATAAGGTGTTTTTTAACAAGAAACCATCAGTTTCTCACTTGAAAACATTAGGGTGTCTTTGTTTTGCAAGTGTTTTGCTTAGAAATGATAAGTTTGCCAGTAGAGCAGTGAGGGCTGTTTTTATGGGGTATTCTGCTGTTACAAAAGGATATGTCCTGTACGACTTAGATGGGAATAGATTCTTTATCAACAGAGATGTGGTGTTTAAGGAATCTACATTTCCTTTTCAAGAAACAACTGATAATACTGGGAACCAAATCCAGCCTATTATTACTGATGATTCTGACTCTGAAGATACAAATGCAGATGAGACCAATGTTCCTATCATTGAGGAGCCACATATTCATGATATCCCTACAGATGATATTTCACAATCCTCAAACAACCTTGAGCCAGATCTGCACATCACCACTGAAGGTCATTCCTCTGCACATCCTGACACAGTGGAAATGCCTTCAGAAGCACCATCTACATCTCTCCATAACCATCATGCAGGACCGACACATCCCAATTCCTTACGAAGATCACACAGAGAATCAAAAGAACCAGTTTGGTTGACAGACTATGTAACTACAAGGAAGTCAGGAAACTCTGTTTTATATCCCATGCATAACTATGTTTCATATGCTACGATATCCCCATTATATCAGACTTACCTATGTGCATTCTCTTCTATTGTTGAGCCCACTACTTTTCAGGAAGCTTCTAAGGACCCTAGATGGGTAGAAGCCATGCAAGCTGAGATTCAGGCTCTACAAGACAACAACACCTGGGAACTGGTCCAACTGCCTCAAGGAAAGACAGCTATAGGCTGTAAATGGGTGTATAAAGTCAAGCTTAAAGCTAATGGAGATGTGGAGAGATTCAAAGCACGATTAGTAGCTAAAGGATACAATCAAAAGAAAGGTCTTGATTACAACGAGGCCCTTTCCCCTGTAGTAAAGATCACAACTGTGAGAACTGTTCTTTCCCTAGTAGCCATGAACAATTGGACAGTCCAACAATTGGATGTCTACAATGCCTTCCTACAGGGAGATTTATATGATGAAGTATATATGCAGCTGCCACAAGGTTTTACAAGTCAGGGGGAGTCTAGATTGATGTGTAGACTTGTAAAATATCTCTATGGGCTGAAACAAGCAAGCAGACAGTGGAATTTGAAGCTCACAGAGGCATTATTACAGGCTGATTTTAAGCAGAGTAATCTAGATCATTCCTTGTTCATCAAGAAGCAAGGAACAGATTTAGTGATCATACTAATATATGTTGATGATATGCTAGTGACATGTAACAACTTGGAGCTGATTAAAGACACCAAGATACTCCTACAACAGGCCTTCAAGATCAAAGATTTAGGTGATCTAAAATTCTTCCTTGGCATGGAGTTCAGCAGATCAGCCAAAGGGATTTTAGTTAATCAGAGGAAGTATGCATTGGAGATAATATCAGACTTGGGATTGAGTGGAGCAAAACCAGCATGGACTCCATTAGAGACAAATGCTAAATTGACAGTTCCAGAACTAGACAGCCTTATGGGAACAACAGAGGATCAAATATTGCAAGATGTAGGGCAATATCAAAGGCTGATTGGAAAGCTGTTATACCTAACCATGTCCAGGCCAGACATTGCATTTCCTGTGCAAACTCTTAGCTAGTTTATGCAGCAACCAAAAAGGTCTCATTGGGATGCAGCTATAAGAGTAGTAAGGTATATCAAAAGGGAACCAGGCTTGGGAATTTAATTGAGCAGTAAAAGATCAAGTGAGATCAGCATATTTTGTGATGCAGACTGGGCCTCATGTCCTAACACTAGAAAATCAGTGTCAGGATACCTAGTCAAATTTGGAGAGTCTCCAATCTCATGGAAATCAAAGAAACAGAATACAGTTTCTATGAGTTCTGCAGAAGCTGAGTATAGAAGCATGGCAAGTGGAGTTTCAGAGGTAGTATGGTTGACAGCATTGCTGAGGGAGTTGGGAGCAGAAGTAAAACTTCCAGTACACATATTCAGTGACAGCAAGGCTACAATGCAGATAGCAGCAAACCCTATGTTCCACGAAAGGACAAAACATATAGAAATCGACTGTCATTTTATTTGACAAAAGATAAAAGAAGGGCTGGTAAAGACTCAGTACATTCCTTCAAAGGAGCAACTAGCAGATATCATGACTAAGGGGTTAGGAAGACAACAACATGAGTATTTGGTTGGCAAGCTGGGAGTTCTCAATATCTTTGCACCCACTAGCTTGAGGGGGAGTGATGAAATGGGAATTACGTGAGATATTAGTGAGAGTTAGTTAGATGTTAAGGTTAATAGTCAGGGAGATATTATTATTGGATAATTAGTTAATTAGCACACACATGACTCACACGTGTGTATTAGTTAGGCAGTTATTGGGACACATGTATATAGCTAGGCGGTTGAGTAATGTAACAGTACACTCTTCTTCATTTTTCAATGGCATAATAGAGCCCGGCTCTTCTCTCTCTTTTTTCTCCTAAATCTGCTTCGTAGAGTTTCACCTCGAATGTGTGATTTGTTCAAAATACATGTTGGGTCGGTCAGCATACTATTTTTAGTTAAGGCCGGTCAGAGAGGAAGTAGGGATATCAAGAGAGAATCTGGAGAGAAGAGGGGAGAGAGGAGAGAAAAAAAGAAAAAGGGTGTAACTAAATCCTTTGATTGAAGGCACAAATAATGGATTGGGAGCCTTTTAAGGTGGATTGTATAAATTTTGTAAACAAAACTTGTTTATGCCGGGTAATTAACTAAACATGAACATTTAGGGTAATAAAGTTTCCAATAGTGTATAGGAATAAAAAAAACACCAAAAACAAATAAGCGGAAATAACACCGCATACCCACCTATAGAATCTCTTTTCTCTATATGCATAAGTTTGGAAATTACATAGGAAATCCTTAATTAATTACTTCGTATATCCCATTTACTGATATACAAAATCGTGACTACCAATATTTTAGGTGATAATATCCCTTAAATGTAGCCATGACTACTGAAACGTGTATGTAGAGAATATTAAGATTCACCTCTCTCCTAATCAAAACTTATTCCGCTTCACTCACAAATGTAGTACTCTTCTGTTAGATGTTTATTCCATGTTCAATGTGAATATTCGTCAATATAGATGATATGAATATTATTGTGTTTTGTTTGATTATTGCTAGACGTTAGGATATTGTTTTACATGGGAGGAATACTCCGTAGTCATTAAATAATATTTATATTGAATATATAATTTGAATACAAGTGGAATATTGTTGGTTTAGACATGAATAGTGATGTACATTTTGTATCATATATTATGAATACACCCATATATAATGGAATACATCCAAATCATAAAGTGAATATTATGAATAGAATAAAAGAATAGTATTCGTTACTTGTTGAATATTACAACATATGGAGTGAATACAATTGTAGTATATATCACTGAGTTATTTTATTTGCATCTTCTAAGTGGTATACCACATTATATGTATAGAATACAAATGGATTTGCCACTTGTAGGGTGTTTTATACTTATGGAATACCGTATTATTATGTTGAAATTAGGTTCTGCCTTGAATGTGTGAACAAAAGTTGTTCGTGGTATTTGAAATCCTCAAGCTTGCACAATACAGAACTTTTGTACGATGCTTAATAGAATATTGAGAGAGATGCGGTGTTTTATCCCAATTAAATATTGATTGAAGATATCCTAAAAGAACCTGGGGGAGATAATCTAATCCCTTAAAAGGTGGGATATGTTAAATTACATATAATGATATTAAAGATTTAAGAATGTAAATAAAGTTTTATAAAGTAAGTATAGAATGTAACATAAATATTTTAAAAATATATGGAGTTAACTGGTGTTTTTAATGGGTAGACCTTAAATAAATCATGTCTTTTGTTTACGATCCACATATGTTTCAAATTGTCACTCAAAATGGATATGATCTAGATGATACAAAAATCGAGAATTTGAATCTCGTTAAAGCTACCCTTTTGGAACTAGTAACATGTTTATGGAGTTAGTCAAGACGCGAGTCTTGAAATGGTTTATATACACCTATATTAGTCCTATATTAATGCCGATCAAAAAGATGTTTATGTTGGGTGTGCGAACAAAGTACCACATTGGTAGCTGAAAAGATTGGGAGTCTACATATAAGGTGTAGCGATCTCTTAATGGTGTGAGGCCTTTTGGGAAAAACCGTGCGGGCTTGGCCCAAAGCGGACAATATCACACCATGTTAAGAGTGTCTTTGGGCTAGTTTAGCCCAATAACTGGTATCAGAGCCCAGGTTCAGCGTAACGAGTATGGAGATGGCGGAGTGATGGTGCAGGGCGGTGCACACACAAGAAGAAGCTAGTTGCGGGCTTCGGTTGCCATAATAGTCTAACAATGTGGGTGACACACAGTAATCTCGAAAATTGACCCGTGGATCGTGGTAATGGGCCACGTGGAACTTAGTTCGAGGGGGAGATTGTTGGGTGTGCGAACAAAGTACCACATTGGTAGCTGAAAAGATTGGGAGTCTACATATAAGGTGTAGGGATCTCTTAATGGTGTGAGGCCTTTTGAAAAAACCGTGCGGGCTTGGCCCAAAGCGGACAATATTACACCATGTTAAGAGTGTCTTTGGGCTAATTTAGCCCAACAGCTTAGAGAATAATTAATAACGAAAACTTATAGTAGTACAAAGAAACTTTGCTTTTGTCTACCGAAAAAATGGATTACACTAAGAAGATGCATGCATAAAGCAAGAGAAAGGGTGGCAACGAAGCAGTGCGGGGCAAGAAGAAGTTTTAGCAGGAAAAAATGGGTTGATTCTAAAAGATGTTGAAGAATGAAAAGCATGAAACTATATATATAGTCCAATTCATTTCTAATATAGTAATAATTAGGAGTGATACAATAAAATTATTATTTATTAGTTACTTTTTAAGATGTATGCCAAATCAAACATGTACAAGTAAAAATGGAAAGAAGTGAGTATAAATTATAAGTAACATAATGGGTGGAGAAAAATAAATAAAAATAATTAATTCGGTTGCTAAAAGAAAGAAATTATTAATGTACCCGGTAAATACTTACTTACACCAGTTGTTTATATCTTACTAATAAACTTTGAGAATCAATAAATTAAAGTGAAAATACATGTCATTTAACCATATGATTAAGTGTTGAACGACAATTTTTTTTATTTATAATTTTTTCCCTCCTAATTTTTAAAGGTGTTTATGCACAACATATATTTCTCATCCACTAGCTTGGTGTAAACCCCCAATGTGAATAATTTTTACCATCATAGTCGAGTAAGACAAAGTAGGTCAAGTTATAAGGGATAAAAAAATTAAACGAAGTGGCAGCAGGTGGAAGGCTTTAATTTTATATCCCATTTCCTTCCTTATTCCCTTTCTCTAAAAACTATAGCAATGTACTAAAAGAAAATGTCAGAGAATCATAAAAGGTGCCTAAGATTAGATTTCATCACAAGTAAAGTAGTCCCCATAGCATCAAATATGCAAAGAAATATAATACAGGTGTACCATTTTCCTCCCCCCTTGTGTCATCTCCTCAGTATGAGCATCTGCAAAGTCGACAGAGCAAAGTTTAGAATTTGAGAGGTTCATTATTTTAATCAATCAATTAGTTAGTATCTTCCCATAAATCACATAAGAGATTTGGTACATTGCACTGTATCCAGTAGTACATTAAAATATTAGGTAGAATATTTTAGTATAAGATGACACTAGTGTTGGACAAAAAAATATAAATTTTCGATTGAACTATTAAATTTTATGTAACGAAGGGTTAAACTTAGTTACATAAAAGCATGGATAACGTAAGATAAAGTCGGTGGAAAATTGAAAGTAATGCACATTTAATAATTCAAAATATGTGAGCAATAATAGGGGAGTATCAAGCAATAAATAGCAATAAATGGTACATATGTAAATAAGGAAAATGATTCACCCAATAATGAATGAGATAGGTGATTATTCCTCCTGACAATAATGAATGACACATAAATCCTAGAATGTTTGAACTATTCTCGGATTTGATGGAAAAGTGTAGAATAATGTGAGCAAGAATCTTGATGAAAAGGTAAAGTTTGTATCTTTGCTAGAGAGAGACAATCTTCTTCTCAAAAAGTGTTCTTGTGAAATGAATATTACATGTCCTACATTATTGTTCTTTTCTATTTAGATGAGACATATCCCTAACAAATACTAATAGTACAAGTGCAGTGAATATTCAATAGAATATTCTCTTTACTATCCCATTACAAATACTAGCCATTGTTATTCTGTTCTTGGTGCTCGACCTCGGTCGTTGTTGACAGCCCGGCCACGAATCTCACTACTTCCCGGTCGACCTCGACCGATACTTTCCTTAATGCCGCTTTATGCTTAATTTTCTTAGGGCAAATTTAGTCCCTCCGCTTATTTAGGCCGACCCCGAACGGCGTTGATGAGCGGACCCTGTTTGTCGTGGTCAAAAAGTTTAGACGAGCAAGTCGAGTAGTGGCGTTTCAGACGATGTGACAACGTGACCTTTCGTGAGCTGCAACCTTTGGGGTCACATCGATTCAGAGTGACGTCATGACAACATGCATCATTATTACGCATTTTTCCAGTGCCTTGCGTTGTTTCCCGTACATCTGCCTTTTTGATACCTACGCTGGGTAATGACGGTTTGATTTCTCGATCCTGATGCTTGAACTCTTATAAATAGGGATATGAAACCGTTTGTTTATGTTTTGCACTCTAAATATCGAATCTCAGTGTCTTCTTCTCCATTCTTCATATAGAGTTCTTGCCATCTTTACTTCACTATCGTGTATCTGCTTTCCCTGATTCCGGTATACCAACTGCTCACAACCCATATACACTTACAACATCCTCCCTAAAAAAAATGGTTAACGTATCTTCTAGTTCTGGCATGGCAGCTGACCCTATTTCCTTGGCGATGCGTATGACTCCCCATGACGATAGCGTTCCAATTGCCGTTGTAGACGAGAATTTTTCTACGGTGGAGGAGATAATCCCTCGTAGTGAAAAAGTTAGATCTGACTTTTCGAAGGTGCTTGAGGACGACCTTGAGATCTCGGAATCATTGATGAAAGAGGTCGATCTCGCTGAGTTTAGGGCAAAGTTCAAAATTCCTGCCCATATCGATCTAATTCCAGCAGAGCGCGATGTGGTACAAATACAACGCCCCGAGTGTTGCGCTTTCTACGCATACCCCTTCTACGTCGGCTATTCCTTTCCTATTCTCCCATTGGCGGAGGAGTTCTGTCGCTATTACGGCGTTTATCTGCCCCAACTTTCTCCATACATCTACAAGCTTATCCGCATGCTTACAAAATATGCGGAATTGGCCAGGGTCGGGGGGTCACTTCGCCACCGAGGAAGTAAATGTTTAGTGGTGAAGAAGGACGATAAGGCAAATCGTCAGTTTTAGCTCAACTACTTTTTTATCAAAATAGAGGACGTGGTGGCCAACGCTAGCGGGTTCCCCAAGGTTTGGAATTATGCCTATAAGTATCTCCTTATTTTCTTTCTTTTCCCTATCAAGAGTTTGTTTTGTCGGTTTTAGTCATGTTTTGACATTTCGTTCCTTCTTCGTGCAGCCGAGACTGCACCCCCTCCTTTGGTCGGGGACATTCATGACTGGGTTAGCCAGGTTTTGCCTCACACAGTGGGGATTCGTGAGTGGCCGGCCTTTCTCAAGAAATTCGGGCCGGCGTCTTCCTCGACCGGTGAGTTCATTTGTTTTTACTTAATATTGTTTTGACCTTGTGGCCTCTTTCTTGTTAGCATTGTGTAGGAAGTGAATCTTTTAATCTTCCTTTTTTAGCCTGAGGACCTTCGAGAAGACTGAAGGCTCCTCCCCCTGCATTTCGTAAGAGGAAAACTATTTCTTCACAATCAGCTCCCGTTGTGATTGCGGCCAGGTTTTCCCGGTTGTCGACTGCATCTATTCCCCTTCTGCCATGGCTAGGTATGCTTGATCGTCCCCCTTGCATCATCTAATAGACGAGGAAGAGGAGTCATCGCCAAGCAACAAGAGTTTTATTTCCTGTAAAAGAAGGTCGGTGGACGTCGGTGATGGGACCGTCCGGGCCGTAGATTCAATAAGGGGTGATCATGAAACAACAGTCGTAGTGCTTGACGATGACGAGTTGCCATTTGAGATCCCGCCATCAACTAAGGCCGTAAAGAGTGTATCCTTTTGCTATGCCGAGACTGGAGCTGGAGGGCCATCTGTGAGAGTTTCTAATGCTTCAAGGTGAGATGAGCCCTCGTCCTCGTGAACGGCTGATGTTCCTGCTCCGTCGGCCGATGGGAGAGGTAAGGGAGTTGCCGAGGATGGTTATGAAACAGGCTCCAACATCGACGCAGACGTGGTGAAGATGATGAGGAAGCGGTTTACCCATCTTGACATATGGTAGATGTCGTTCCTGGTTGGGTCTTGGAGCTACTAGGTCCCTCATGATATCATTTCTTCGATCTTTCCTGGATTCGGCTTGTACCGAGGTCAATTGATGAGTTGGCCCATTGAGGTCGTCCTCGTCCGCTCGAACCTCTGCACAATAGGCATTATGTATTTCATCCTAATTGGTTGGAGGATACTTCAAAAGCCGACTTAATAACTTTCTCATTGCCCTTGAACCATTTTGCTCAGCTCGTTCTAGAAAGCTATAACGACTATTCCTTCCGATACATTTGGTAAGGTCATTCTTACTCAGTTGAATCGGGCGAGGAAGTCCCTCAATCCCTCTCCCAGCGACTGTTTGATAGCGAATATATTGTTCACTCTTTCCTCTGCCTTTTTGGCCCCAGCGTGGGCCGTTACGAACTTGTCGGCCATATCTTCGAATGTCTCAATGGACGCGCGAGAAGCTGTGAATACCATGATAATGCTTCTCCAGTGAGGGACTCGCCAAATCTTTTCAACAAAATGGAGGATACTTGTTCCTTAGTGAGGTCATTGCATTTCACGGCGGTGACATAGTAAGTTACATGGTCTTCGTGATCGATCGTACCATCGTATATTTCCAGAGAGGGCGACATTCTGAAGGTCTTTGGTATGGCATGCGGGGTAGTTTCATCACTGTATAGTTGCTCGACAAACCGACCAGCATCTCTTTTTGGTAAGAGCTTCAGGGTACCTGGTATCTTGTCGACCCTTTCTTGGTGTTCTCTCATTTGGTCCCGAAGCGCTTTGTTCTCGTTCTCCATTTCCTCTGTCTTTTTCAAAATGGCTGCGAGGGTGTCGTCACCTGCACTATTAACAATGTTGTGAGTAATACCTATAATTGGAGGGGGAACAGATCATGCTGCTCGCCCGTTGTTGGTATAACGCGAGTCTTTGCGTTCTCTACAACCATATCCTGAACGGGCTTATGGAGGATGCCGGTTAGCGTGTCAGTTAGCCAAGCCTCGAGGAGCTTTTTTACTGCTGATGGTGTCTCGTCCATTACGGACGTGGAAGCTCCTTTACCGCGAGACGTTGCGATGGTGCCGTGAGGAAGAGGTGATCCGCCTCGCCTGGGAGAGGCATTAGGCGTTGTATCCCCACCTTCTGTTTTAGATATCTAATTGATGGTGTTCAAGAGGTTGGTTGAGGTCGCCCATTACCCTCATTCTTTCTTTTGCGTTACCTGCCATATCAGATCTGTGCGTACAAGGAAAAGGAATTTTGTTCTTGGGTTTTTTCTTGTTAGCAATCCGTGCTAGTTGTAGATCTAGAGGAAACTAAAAATTTAACTGGGAAATTCCCACAAATGACGCCAAGTTGTTTGACCAAAAAATATAAATTTTCGGTTAAACTATTAAATTTTATGTAATGAGGGGTTAAACTTAGTTAATGATATTATCTCTAGGTTAAGAACTTGACAGCAAGGATAACATAAGATAAAGTCAGTGGGAAACTGAAAGTAATGCATATTTAATATTTCAAAATATGTGAGCAATAATAGGGGAGTATCAAGCAATAAATGACACTTATGTAAATAAGGAGAATGATTCACCAAATAATGAATGAGATAGATGATTATTCCTCCTGCCAATGATGAATGACAGACAAATCCTAGAATGTTTGAACTATTCTCGGATCTGATGGAAAAGTATGGAATAGTGTGAGCAAGAATCTATATGAAAATATAAAGTTTGTATCTTTGCTAGAGAGAGAATCTTCTTCTCAAAAAGTGTTCTTGTCAAGTGAATATTACATGTCATACACTATTGTCAATTTTTCTATTTAAATGAGACATATCTCTAACAAACTTTAATAGTACATGTGCAAAGAATATTCAATAGAATATTCTTTTTACTATCCTATTACAAAAACTAGCCGTTATTATTCTGTCCTTGGTGCTCGACCTGTTGACAGTCCGGCCACGAATCACACTACTTAATCGACCTCGGCCAATCCTTTCCTTAAAGTCGCTTTACGCTAAATTTTCTTAGGACAGATTTTGGCCACAAGTAGTACATTAAATGTATAATTAAATTACTAATTGCAAAATGCAATATAGAGAAAGGCTGTGTAATTTAATACTCATCGCCAGGATCATTGAGGTTTCACGTTATAGGACACGCCGGCGTGGCTGCTGGTTATTGGGAAACATATACGCGTAACTGGTTACTGGTTCATCTGAATTTATAACTCGCAATACGAAATATTGAGATAATATATATATATATATATATATATATATATATATATATATATATATATATATATAAAACCTATTAAAATCTTAATTAATCTTGTAACTAAATTCATAATTTTAACCGTATAATAAATTTAGTGTCAAAAATCTTAAAAGTTGAATCTATTAAATTTAAATGGTATCCGCTACTTTTATTTGGTGTTAATGTACAATGGGGCAGGGTTCAACGGCTGACCGCGATTAAAGGGCAGCGTTGCTTCGTCGGGGAGCAGAAATTGTCTTTCAATCTGAGCTCATTACACTGCTTTTAATATTTACCTCCTCAACGCTAGTCTACTTTTTCGACATCTGTGTGGGAGTTGTCCTACCTTTCTCTTTTCTCAACGTTAAGGCCCCGTTTGGCCATATATTTTGGCATTATTTTTTTAAATTTTTTTTGAAAATATTGTTTGTTCATAGATTAATGATTTATTTTTAAAAATTTTCTAAAATTATTTTTCAAGTTTTTAAAATCTAGTTTAGGGTAGATTTTGGGTGAAACTTGTTCCCCCACTCACAAAACTTCAAATTTTTTCAAATAAAATGCATGTCCAAACATAATTCAACTTTCAAAAATTATTTTTCAAAACTACTTCAAAAATTATTTTTTCAAGTTTCAACTAAATCTATATCCAAACGCTAGCTAATACATTACTATTATACGCTGCTGTCAAATGAAAGGCCAAATAGAACATCACCATTTAGCGTTCCTACAGACAAATGTAATTACTGAAGTAACATGTGAAAAAAAGTAAAAATTACAGAGAACGACATGATGAAACTTCAAGGGTACAAAAGGAAATTGGACCTTGTCACGCCTCCGCAATGATGATTGATCAACGAATGAGGGGTAGATTAGGGTCCCACGGCCATGATTTTATAACAAGTTACAGTAGTATAGGTGAAGAAAACGACAAAAGAATTTGGCAGAAAACGTTAAGCATCTTATGACGTGACTCAAATGTTTTTCATAATAAGATGATGAGCAAAATCGGGTCCGGAACCCGAATGTAGTCTTTTTTGATTAAAAATAGTTAATTAGGTGGGAAAAAAATTTAGTGACCGAAATATATAAAACGCAGTTATGAACCACGTTTTATCTTAACGTCCGTTTGGAAGTTTAAGGTAAAACGTGATTTAATACTGTATTTTACATAAAACGTGGTTTAACCTGGAAGCTGATAAGACGGCTATGTAAAGCGCGGTTTATAAACACGCTATATGTAAAATGCAGTATTAAACCGCGCTTTACATATATAAGTACTCGTCCCCTTCCCTTTCCCCCCACGTTCTGACAGAAAACCTCACCCCCCCCCCCTTTTTTTAAAAACCTTAAGCGGACCCCCCCCCCCCCCCCCAATTACTCGATAAAAAACTCGAGTGCACCCCACCCGTCCCACAAAAACTAATCAAAGTTGGTCCCACATCCAAGCCAAGCCTGCTATTGTTGTGGGTTGCTTGTTTCGGAATCAAATTTTCAATTCTTCAACTTTCCGAAAAACATAAATCGAGGTATTCCGATTTAGTTTATGTCGAAACTCGTATAAATAATGCATATTAGTTGTTTTGAAAGTGTTCCATGTTGTTTTGTGTTTTTTTTTTTTTTTTTTTGCGATTAAATTGGTATGTTATTTTTATCCAGACTAAATATTAATGTTCTAAAAAAATATGTAAAAATTGCGAAATCGTTATTATTTGTTAATAAAAATATTAATAAATTATTATTACTGTTTTATATGTATTTTTGTGAATGTTTTGTGATTAAAACTTATTTGTTGTATTTTATCTAATTTATATTATTTATTTGCTTAAAGACTAGTCATATAGTGCCTTTTAGGATAGTAAAATATAATGCCTTTTAGCGTAGTAAAATGTATTGCCTTTTAGCGTAGTATAATGTAGTGCCTTTTAGCGTAGTATAATATAGTGCCTTTTAGCGTAATTTCCATGTAGTTTAAGTATCTCTTATACTCAAAAATACGTCAAATACTGATAGATCAAACACAAACTCTGTCCAATTATAGTCAACATATAATTGGTGCTACTGGGCCGCATATATCGAGCCTGGAACCCATATATGAATATTTAATAATTAAATATTTTATAATTATAAATTTAATTTACAAACAAACATATAAAATTATAAAACTAACATGTAAAATAATAAAACTAACATATAGAAGAATTCAGGATAAATTGGTGCTATTGCCGCAAATATCGAGCCTGGAACCCATATGTGAATATTTAATTATAAAAATTAATTATTGAAATTACAAACTAATATATAAAATTATAACAAAACTAACACATACAAGAATTCAGGATATCTTGGTGCTACTAGGACGCAAATATCGAGTCTGGAACTCATATGTGAATATTTAATTATAAAAATTAATTATTTAATTTACAAACTAACATATAAAATTATAATAAAACTAACACATACAAGAATTCAGGATATTTTGGTGCTACTAGGCCGCAAATATCGAGCCTGGAACCCATATGTTAATATTTAATAATTAAATATTTTATAATTGTAAAAATTAATTATTTAATTTACAAACAAACATATAAAATTATAAAACTAACATGTAAAATAATAAAACTAACACATAGAAGAATTTAGGATATCTTGGTGCTACTGGGCCTCAAATATCGAGCCTGAAACCCTTATGTGAATACATAATAATTAAATATTATATAATTATAAAAATTAAGTATTTAATTTACAAACAAACATATCAAATTATAGAACTAACAGGTAATTAATGTTGTTTAATTTACAGTAAACGACATGGAGGTGCCGCCTATTCATCCCGGACCTTCCAGCGATGAGCTACTATCGTTACAGGGCGATCATAGGTCCGCCCACATATGGGAGGGAGAGTTACTGACCCAGACTCTCTGCGTCAGGAGAGTGTACGACATGTGGGACTTTCTGCATGACAGAGTTTTCCATCCCCATGTAGTCACATGCCTGCGGGAGATGGGTTTCTACAGGATTTTGGAGATCGGGCGACTGCAGCTCGATTGGTCTTTGGTCACGACCCTGATAGAGCGGTGGAAACTGGAGACGCACACATTCCACCTGCCCATTGGCGAGGCGACTATCACACTGCAGGACGTGGACGTTTTATATGAGCTGCCCGTTGATGGACACCCTGTTGCTCTGCCGCCTTGCATGAGAGAGATGACATGTGTGCAGTACCTGGACATGCTGCAGCGGCTCAATGCTTTCCGGCCAGAGGATGAGAATGTACTGGCTGGGACCAGTCGTTTTCCGTTGATGACTATTCGACAGTTGTTGGCATAAATTAAACACCCCTCTCCATCAATTCCGATGCACCTCTATTCCTCTCAACAAACCTCTCATCCATCTGTTTGAATGTCATCCGGACCATGGCAGTGACAGGCAATCCACGTGCAGACTTCAATAACCCGTTGAAAGACTCCGACACATTTGTAGTTAGGGTTCCCCATCATCTGCCACCATCCGCATGCAATGTCCACTTGTGAAACGCATGTCCCATCAACCAATTCTAGGCTTTTTCGTCTAACTGCCAGATTGATTCCATGCGCCTCTTGAATTTGCACTGTTGGTGATCAGTTGCAGCCATCCTTATTAAATCATGCAAGTCCTTGTTGGGATATTTCTTCTGGAAATTGGCCTTCAGGTGCCTCACACAGTAACGGTGGTATGCATAGGGTTCCTGCCATTCAGGCAAATGCTCTACAAAACTTAATATACCACCATGCCGATCAGATATTAGACAAATACCTGAACGTTGTTTGACAACGTGCTGCTTCAAGTGGTTCAAAAATAGCGTCCACGTCTCTTGGCTTTCATTGGCACAGATGACAAAAGCTAGTGGAAATATTTGTCCATTAGCATCTACTGCAAGGGAGATCAACAACTTAATATCATACTTTCCATAGACATGAGTACCGTCTATGGAAATTACCGGACGACAATGCACAAAACCATCAATTGCTGGTTTAAATGCCCTGAACACGTATATGAATATATATTCCGGTATTCCTACACTCTGCTCAAGCTTCCATTCAACAATAGTCACGGGGTTAAAGTGTTTCAGTGCAGCCATGTACCTGGGTAGAGATGCAAATGACTTATCAGTCCCCATAAATAATTTCAAATGCACGTTTGCGCCCGAGATATGCCTTTCTTTTGGTAATAGTACACCCATATTCCTGGTGGACGGATATAATACACTCTTTGATCTTGTACCCAATGGACACTTCAATGTGTGCAATCAGTTGAAGAGAAATCAAGTCAACATCCAAGTTGAAGTGATTCTCATTGAATGTGTCCATTTTACAATTATGGGTGCCAATATATTTACCCACTTTCTACAACCCTGTTTCCTTCTTGGCCGCACGCAGAATCCAGTGACAACCCGTAAACCATCTACGGAAAACAACATTGTATACCTCTGGACTTGACTCCCATACTATCATCTCACGACACTCTCTTACGATGTACATTTTACAAGCCCTGGTTAGGCGAGCTTTATCGGAAAAAAACATGCCCTTTGCCAGCACTGTCGGTCTAGACTCATCCCACATTGTTGTCCGAATTTCGTCAAGATCGCTTGTGAGGGCATCCGCATCCGGCATACTTGGCAAATTATCAAGGTAGGGAATATTCCTTGAACGAAATGGCACGTGAGACTCGTACACTCTTGGTCTAACGGGAGGTGGAGCATGCTCCCTCATCAGCTCAGGTTCGACATTCTCTTCCTCCTCATCATCACCCTCGTCAGGGAAGGGTGTGTCATCTCCAGACTCACCGGCATTGTTGTCATAATCACTATTATCTTTCTGACTCTGCGCATCTGCCCAATCCCGAGTAAATACGTTATCTACGGGCAACTGAGTGAGGTCAGGACCATCAAGTTGCTTGTTTTCACTGCACAAACAACAAAATAATAAGCTACTTAAATTGATAAATACTTTACATATAGCTATATCACTTCACTTACAAGTCGTAATGTGTTGACATTCCATGATGGATATTATCCTGTTGGTGATGACTCCCGGATGGACCACCGTGATCCAACACACCAAAACTATGCATATTCCAACTGGGCGTGGGGTCATAACTTGTAAAATTCATATCTGGACGGTACCCCCTATGGAATATATTAGTGTTAATACAAATTCAATACAACAAAAATAAACATCGTAACACAAAGGAAAATTGAAGTTTACCAGTCGTTCTGTGGATTATGTAAAGTAGGAAAGAAATTATTTCCTCGCTCCTCGTTCGCCCGTGGAGATAAGTTTAGATCCAGCCACACTCTTTCAGCCGGATCCTGTTGGCTAAAACTGCTCCAGAATAACCACCCGATGATTGAGGGTTATCCCTGCTTTGCGCAACATCATTGTTGCGAACGTCTTTAACCTTCACGTACATTTCCAACATTTTTATCAAAATAAGTTCCCGGTATTCATCCAAAGTCCCTAAAAAATCTCTCAGAGTTTCATCATCCTCGATGTTAAACTCAGCGTAACAAGAAACCTCTTGCGGAGTCACAGAATACGAATATCTTCCGGTTATTTTAAGATTCAACGAATGTTTGCTCAACCTCATTTTATTTCATAACAACGATACTAGTCTATCGTACTCCATTGTAAGTGGCAACTTAGCATGACTCTGTGGAGATAAACTATAGCTCACCGAGTTATTCGCCACCACAATCTCACCCCCCTCCCCCAATATAATGAAACCCTTACTTTTCGCTCTTCAGACATTATGAAAAAAAGCTTGAGAATTTAACAACAAGAAAAATTTATCACGAAGTTGGAGTATTTCTTAATGATTTTTCTCAAAACCCTTAACGCCTTTAAATAAGGCAATGCCCAATCCGGGGGGGGGGGGGGGAGCGGGGGTCAAATTCTTGAAAGTAAAACGCAGTTTAAAAGGACATTTTACATATTTGAAATTATTGTTATGACAGTTAAGCGCAGAAGAGTTATTGGTGGGCCCACAAAATATGTAAAACGCCGTATTAAAAGGCATTTTATGTAAAATGCGGTATTAAACCATGTTTTAGGTTAAAAACAGTATTAAACCACGTTTTATCTTAACATGCCAAACGGACGTTAAGGTAAAACGTGGTTCATAACTGAATTTTACATATTTTGGTCACTAAATTTTTTCCCACCTAATTAAGTATTTTGAGTCCAAAAAGACTACATTTCGGTTCCGGACTTGAGCAAAATCTCCCACTAATTCCTAGTTTTAAGCAAGTGGAGAAAGGGCAAAACTTTCCCAAAGCACAATAATATTGATACTTCACATAAACATTTGGTACCAATTCAATTAATATATCACATATTTATTCAATATATAATAATTTCCTTAATTTAATTAACGTATTTCGATTCACCTAAAAATTGGTGGTACATTAGTATAATTAATTAAATAAATTATAATTACTACTATTTCATAGTAATAAAATTGATATTTTTCTTAACGGCCCCAAAATATCTCTTGTAGGGTAACATGGTTTTAAAATTAAAGCCCAAAAGAATGGAGTGGGTCCGGTCTGAGGGGCCCGCATCCTGCTCGGCCCGTTGTAGCTTTTGCGCTTTAGAAGGCAAAGCATCTCATGTGCCGTTAGGTCGCAAGTCTTGGAAATACTACCAGCTCCAGGCCACATTTGGACAATTTCTTCAGTACCTTTTCTTTTACTTCTTGCCCTCCATATCTCCTAATATTACAATTCAATGCCATCTAACCTTCTTAGTTCTATAAAGTATAAATTAATTTAGCTTATGTTTCTTGTACTATAATGGTAAAGATGTAATAATGACAAAAAATAAGGATATATTTGTAGGAAGTGTATACAATAATTAAAAGGAATAAAAAAATAGGGGAAGATGCAAGGAATTCTTCGCCAATAGATTCACTTGCACCAAATTCAGAAACCGTGGTTTTTTTAATACTTTACACTTGTCTCTAGGAATCATCTACCCAACCTTTCTTTATAACCCACCTCTCTTCCAAACCCCATTTCTCCAAACATTTTCCACTTTCCCATTCTCTCTACAAACCAAACAAGGAAATTAAATGGACACTACAACAAGAAGAGGTCCTTTTTTCTTTGACAAAAACAATGGTCTTGCCTCTCTAGCTATAATAGAAGCTGAGATTTCAGAGAACAATCATCACAATCACAACCCATTGATTTCTAGGCCTCTTTATTATACTTCTTTACAAAGGAAGAGTAGCCTTAGGAATCTTTCATCCATTTCCTCCTCCTCTTTTTCTTCTTCTTCAATGTCATCTCCAAAATTGGCTGGTGGCAGAAGGTTTTGTGAAACTAGATTTGAAGAACAACAACCCCATTTCTTGGAAGCTTGTTTTCTTTGCAAGAAACAACTTGGTAGTAACAAAGACATCTTCATGTACAGGTTAGTTTTTGCTTCATACTTTACATAGGTCAAATGAAATTGAAATTTTTCATGGGTGGGGTGGGGTGGGGGGTGGATTTTCTTAAATTCGCAACTGGTCATCTTTTAAAATTATGTTTAGAGAAAAAGCAATCTTTATAAAGAAACTGAGTAAAGAAATTCTTGTTTACTAATAGACCAGATCATATATAAGTGATAAATTGGTTATAGCAAGCGTGGATTGGCAAATTGTGGTTAGGTTTTTATTTAC
Source organism: Nicotiana attenuata (assembly GCF_001879085.1). Classification (NCBI taxonomy): domain Eukaryota; kingdom Viridiplantae; phylum Streptophyta; class Magnoliopsida; order Solanales; family Solanaceae; genus Nicotiana; species Nicotiana attenuata. The sequence continues at coordinate 213,167 of NW_017670662.1, read as the reverse complement.
GATATTGGACATTTGAATGAGTACAAGAATTTGATTGTTCTATGTTTTTATGATGTAGAGGGGATACTCCATTCTGTAGTGAAGAGTGCAGGCAAGAACAGATAGAAATGGATGAATCCGAGGAGAAAAGATTGAATCATTCAGCTTCTGTAAAGGCCTTGAGAAAAAATGACCAGAGAAATTCCAGTAACTCTCCCGGTAAAACACAAAATTACCCTTTTCCCAGAGACACGGTAGCTGCTGCTTGACTGAACAAATTGGCCCCCCCCCAAAAAAAGTAACACTATAGGATGGATCGAAGAAAGCTCATTCCATCAATTATCTACAAACATCAAATAATTAAAGTAAACAGAAAAAAAGAAAAGAAAAAAAAGGCTACCAATGAGACAAAGCTCATTTGGTGAAAGCTAAAAGCGTCCTCTTTATAGAGAAGGATGAAGAAGGAGGAGAGTTAATTAATGACAAGAGCCTTTAATTCCTTTCCATTGTTTTTCTTAATTCTTTAGTAAACCATATGTAAATGAATATCGAAGGGGAGGGTGTTTTTTTTTTTTTTTTTGGCTATATCATAACGACAGTGGCTCCTTTTTTGGTGGGCTACTCAAGTCTATTTTTTTTTCTGAAGTTTTTTCACTGTTGAAATGTGAAGCAAGGATGAATTTCTAGTTTTCACAACTTGGTGCATAGTTATTTTCTTCTACTTATGTCTTTTCAATTCATGTTAATAAGTTTGCTCGACAAAAAAAAAATTATGTTGATGTTAAATTCCTCCTCTAAAGGCTATTCCTTTTGTACCAACACATGTATCGTGTATTATGTTTATCATCCACCATCTCACCTTGGCCTATACTTGTCAATTTACATAGATTCTATGTAGATCTCCAGTAATTGAAACATGCAATGAAATGAATCTACAATGGAGGACAGTTCTAGAGAGAAGGAAGGAAGAAGATTTTTATTTCTGTTGTTTTTAATACATGCGTACACTGTTCTTATATAGAACAGTGTTAACCACCTCTTAACCGACTAATTACAAATTGACCCCCACAATTAACCTTATATCACAGCACTCCCCCTCAAGCTGGAGGGTGGAATACATCGAGCACTCCTAGCTTGTCCAAGAGTAACTTGTGTTGGGTTGCTCCAAGTCCTTTTGTCATTAGATCTGCCATCTGTTGTTTTGTGGGAATGTAGTTAGTTGTGACTATTCTTTCCTTGATCTTCTCTCTTACAAAATGACAGTCGATTTCTATGTCCTTTCTTCTTTTGTGAAAAATTGGATTTGCTGCAATTTGTAATGCTGCCTTGTTGTCACAATGTAGATGTATAGGTTCCTTCACTTTGTTTCCTATTTCTTCCAATAGACCCTTCATCCACATGAGCTCTGCTACAGCTGCTGCCATGCTTCTGTATTCTGCTTCTGCAGAGCTTCTACTAACAGTTTGCTGCTTCTTGGATTTTCAGGACAGTAGAGAATCACCCAGTTTCACCACATAACCTATCACTGACCTCCTAGTGTTTGGGCAAGCTGCCCAATCTGAGTCACAGTATGCTGTGAGCTCATCAGTGGCTCCACCCTTTAGTAGAATTCCCAGACTTGGACTCCCTTTAACATATTTGACAACCCTTAGAGCTGCTTCCATATGTGACTCTTTAGGATGTTGCATGAACTGGCTCAACACTTGGACTGCAAAGGATATGTCTGGCCTTGTGATTGTTAAATATAATAGCTTGCCAATTAGTTTTTGATAGCTGCCTGCTTCCTGCAACTCTGCATTATTAACATTGCCAACATGCTTGTCATACTCAACCGTGGTAAGCTTGTGGTTTTGTTCCATTGGTGTGGATACTGGCTTGCAAGTACTTAGTCCAACTTCCGAGATTAGTTGCATGGCATATTTTCTCTGATTGAGTAAAATGCCTTTGTTGAATCTCATCACTTCAATTCCTAGGAGGTATCTAAGCTCCCCTAAGTCTTTCATCTTAATGTTGCTGTGTAGAGTCTTCTTTGCCTCCTGTATCAAACTACTATTACTTCCTGATATTAGAAGATTATCCACATATACCAATACAATGACAATATCTGCCTTATCCCTTTTGGTGAATAATGAATGATCATAAGAGCTCTGAGTGAAACTAGCTTGTAATAGTGCATGTGTTAACTTGATGTTCCATTGCCTTGAGGCTTGCTTTAGGCCATAGAGGGATTTAAGCAGTCGACATACTTTAGACTCCCCCTGACTGTGAAATTCCTGAGGTAGCTGCATGTAAACTTTCTCACATAAGTCCCCTTGTAGGAAGGCATTGTTGACATCCATTTGAAAAAGAGGCCAGCCTTTAGATGCTGCAACAGCAAATAACAATTCTGACAGTCACCATCTTAGCAACATGAGAAAAAGTTTCATGATAATCTAAGCCTTCCTGTTGTGTGTAGCCTTTGGCTACCAATCAAGCTTTAAACCTTTCATCCTCACCATTGGCTTTATACTTAATTTTGTACACCCATTTGGACCCAATAGCCTGTTTACCAGGTGGAAGATTTAAAATCTCCCATGTATGATTGTCTTCTAAAGCTTTGACTTCCTGTTGCATAGCAAGTACCCAGTCTTGATCTGCTGCTTCTTTGTATAATGTAGGCTCCACTGAAGCAGAAAAAGCTTGAAGATATGTCTGATATGCAGTTGAAAGTTGAGTGTTAGATAGGGGATATATATGTTTTCCTGGTAGTTTAGTGGTGACATAATCCTTGAGCCAAAGTGGTTGCTTGATTTGTCTGTGAGGTCTGGTGTTTTCAACAGGTGTAGCAGGTGAGGGTTTGTCAATAGGGGAAGGTGAGGTGATCAACATGTCATTATGGGAAGCTGGTTCCTCCACTTGGGAAAGAGCATTTTGGCCTTTATTATTAGCAACAGTCTCAGAAGCATCTGATGCTATTTCAGGATTTGTCAGGATAGGTGTAAAGTTGGCTTTCTCATCTTGTGAGGTAGATGGTGTATATTGTGGAGGTGGATTGAGATAAAAAACAGGCTCAACAGATTTTGAAAACAATGCTTCTTCATCATGGTTGTTAGAAGTCTGTTTAAAGAGAAAAACATACTCCTGAAATTTGACATCCCTGCTAACAAAGATTATATGAGTATCAAGATCATATAGTCTATAACTTTTTTGTGTCTCAGAATATCCAATAAACACTGATCTCCTTGCTCTGGGAGTTGTCTCCTTTAGGAAGATTACAAGCAAAACTTTGACATCCAAACAATCTCAAATGATCTAAGATAGTTGACTTCCCATAGAGCATTGCATATGGTGTCCTGCCTTGCAACACTGGTGTTGGGAGTCTATCGATTAAGTATACAACAGTCCTAATACATTCACCCAGAACTTCAAAGGTATTCCACCATGAAACTTCAGTGCCCTAGCAACATCTAGAATATGCCTTTGTTTTCTCTCAACTATGCGCAACTACTTTCATGTATGATCCCATTTTCAGCCAGTAATTCATTACACCTGGCATTAAATAATTCTGTGCCATTATATGATCTCAGGGTCTTGATTCCAATGTCAAAACTGTGTCTTTATTATTGCAATAAAATTCTTCAATACAACATACACTTCACACTTAGATTGTATCAAGCATACCCATGTGTATCTAGTAAAATCATCAACCATAGTCACAAAGTAATACTTTCTATCATATTGTAGGGTCCCCACACATCTAAATGAACTAGCTGAAAAACTACTTTAGACTTGCTTACACTGTTAGGAAACTGCAATCTACTTTGTTTAGCTAGAGGACAAACACTACAATTTCTGGATTCCCTGCACATATCTTGTCTTGTAGAGATGATATATGTTGCATAGAATTCCAGGATGCATGTCCTAGTCTGTAGTGCCAAAGTTGTGTTTGCTCTTCTTTTATTACTGCTCCTACTGTTATGTCTGCTGCTCGTGCATATTCCCTTAGTATGTATAGACCATCAGACTCTCTACTAATCCCCAATACCTTGCCATTGTAGAGTCCCTGCAACACACAAAAATCAGGGAAGAACTTCACTGTGCAAGTGAGGTCTCTGGCGAGTTTTGCTACTGACAGCAAATTAAACTTGAAATCTGGCACATGTAATACATCCTTTATACATTTGCCTCCTAAAATAGTAGCTTTTACAGTATACATTATCTTTGCTTTATTTCCTGTTGGCAATTGAACTCCTTGTCCTCCAAATTGCTTTATATCACTCATTATATTCTTATCATGAGCAATATGATGAGTTGCCCCAGAGTCTACTATCCAACTAGTTAAAGGAATAATGGATAGTAAAGTCATAATACCTGCCATGTTTGTGGAGCATTCTTCACCTCCTTGTTTGTTCAGAAGCCCTATAAGCTGCTGATATTGTTCTTCAGTGAGGAAATGGCCTTGTGGCTGAATGCTTGTCCCTCCTGTTTCTTCAGTTCTTGCAGCATTGGCAAAAGATCTGTTTCCTCCTGGCTGAGGTTTCTTTTTGCTTTTAAAGTCAGCTGGATAGCCAACAATTTTGTAACAATTTTCCTTCAAATGTCCCTTGTAGCCACAATGTTCACAAATCAGCCCAAACATCTTAGGCTTAAAAACATGTCCTTTTCCTGCAAGCATAGTCAATGGATCTCTATTTGTGTTAACTACACCTAGTGTTCGTTGACTCTCCTGTGTCACTATAGCATATGCTTCATTTATAGTCACAACTGGTCTTTTGAGAAGAACATTGCTTCTTACATTGCTGTAGCTCTCATTTAGGCCCATGAGAAATGTCAAAAGTCTTTGATTTCTCAGGTGTTCTACTGAAGGCCTCGATTCTTCACAATCACATGAAGGCAGAGGTACCAAAACACATAGATCTGTCATCTTTCTATAGTAAGTAGTCACAGAATCAGTGCCTTGTTTAAGACTAGCAATCTCTAACTAGAGGTGATATATTCTAGTCAAACTACATCTATCAAATTTCTCCTTAAAATCACTCCATACTTTCCTATCACTAGGTGCAAAAACTATACTCGACATCAATTCATTAGAGACTGTGCTTCCAATCCACGACAGTACAATCGTATCATATTTTTCCCATTGTGCTATTAGTTCTCCTCTATACGAGCTTTTGACACACGTTCCATCTACAAATCCAAGCTTGCCTTTCCCTATAAGTGCTAGTTTCATTGCCCTACTCCACAAGGCATATTTTTTGGCCCTGTGAGCTTAATTGGAACTAAAACTAGACCTGGTGCATCTGCTGCTTGAAGAAATAGAGGATGATTGTGGTCGAGTGAGGTTACCTCGTTTCCTGCCACGGCGATCTGAAATTTTGCTTCGTTTCCGGTAAATTTCTCCAAACTTTAGCTGACTCGCCGGAACTCCTCGTCGGAGCTAACGTCCTCAGTCTCGCCGCTCTAATACCATGTCAATTTACATAGATTCTGTGTAAATCTCCAGTAATTGAAACATGCAATGAAATGAATCTACAATGGAGGAAAGTTCTAGAGAGAAGGAAGGAAGAAGATTTTTATTTCTGCTGTTTTTAATACATGCGTACACTGTTCTTATATAGAACAGTGTTAACCACCTCTTAACCGACTAATTTTGTTACCCTCTAACTTTCTCTAATTGACCCCCACAATTAACCCTATATCACAACAATACTATAGACTTCCAAATAATTGTCACTCAACTGGATATGGTTTACCGATACATGATAATTGATATCACAAATTTGTATCTCGTTAATTAATTAGGGCTACCTTTTTCGTCCTATGCACGTGATTATCAGATTAGTCCCATATCCGATGGCTTATATACCCCTACTCCTTAGAGAGCCTAAATCTTTTCCCAATCTTTCTTTGAAGCCAAAGGCTTCAGGTAATTAGCAAGTTCCATAGGCCGGGATAGCAAGTTGCATCCGGTGGAGACCGAAAGAGTAACATTCCTCCTCCATGTGGATCTTCGGGGGAAGCATAATTTTGCCCCAAATTCCCTTGAACAGGGGAGTGGGGAAGAGGAACATCTCCTTTATGATCAAGTGCAACCGATGGAGATGATGTAGCAGTTGCTGGTGGAAAAGCTAGGAAGGTGGAGATAAAGGTGATGGCAGTGAATGAGAAGCAGCTGCGATAAATGCAGTGCTAGTTGTTGGATGCTCGCCAACCAATGACGGCAGGGACTCGGTACTCAGCCCTGCAGTATCGGGCACAACAATTGGGGCTCGAAAATGGGAGTTGGCATTATCTACCAAATCAAACTCCCCCCAAAGTGCTGAGACATCGTCCTCGATAGGTATACTCAACAGGTCGAGCATCCTGTTAAGATGATAAGGATCGTCGCCTTCTGTGTAGGGAAGCTCCATCATCACTAGCTTCTCCATCATCGTCGATCATCACAGTGTCTATGACCGGACCGAGAGGAAGGCTACTCATCACAAGTTCCAGAGACGACTCGGGGGCAATGGTCTTCGCCCTTTTATTCTTCTCCCTGGCCGCGGAAGAACGCCTACTTTTTGGTTGCTTGTTCTCCGGCCAAGGACTCCATAGTAAAACACTTGTGCCCGAAGAAGGTTGGAGACACCTGTTCGAGTGAGTGTCGTCTGAAGCAGCCTCATCGCCTCAGCAGGATCAGCCAAAACATCCTCCTCGGGAACGACAACTGAGCCCATGGGTAGACCTAATTTCAAGGAAAAGATAGAAGGGATCAACCAATTTCTTCACATAAAAAGCTAAAACAATGTTAGTCTGAATTACCATGATTTTTGGCCTTCCACCCGTATTTGATGGACAGTTCTTTCCACGTACGGGTCTCGGGCGTAGTGACGTCCAAAATCTTTTGGACCCACTGGCCCAAGCCTTCAACCATAAGCAGAACCCATCGAGTTGCTGAAACGAGCATAGAATTAAGGAACAATACAGATATAGAAGAATCCCTAATCAACCAAATATTAAACAAAAAGCTTACGAGTGCGGTTCCACGCCTTCAGAAAGGATGAAGTCGTTGCCGGAATGATGTCATTGGTAGCAACCGCAACAAACCGTTCCATCCACCCATAGTCGCTGTCATCATCCATGCTCGATAACAGGTCATCATGGCCGCGTTTGCCGAAATTTATCATCCCCCCACGGAAGATTTTGGGGGAATAGAGATTCATCACATGAGCTAAAGATATCTCATCTCTCGTCTCCTGGCACATACGCCAAAGACAAGCAATTGTTCTCCATACAAAAGGACTGATTTGTGACAAACACACTTGATAGCGAAGGCAGAACTCCGTAATGATGGAGTCAAGCTCTCCACTTAAGGAAAACACATCCAAAGTAAAGGGATACGTGTAAAAGTATGTAAAATCCTTCTTGGGCTTGCTCCGTTAGATCAGGATCAACAATTTCCAAATCATGGCAGCGACAGTCTTCCTTCACAATAGGAATACTGGAAGGATGAATAGAAGAAGGGTATCTTCCAACAACCCACGTGCGAGAGAGAGTCAAAGGGAGTTTCCCTACGAAGTCTTTTTTTGTAACAAGACTTCTAGGAATGATAGAATCCACCGTTTGAGAAACAACGTTGTCAGCTTTGCTCTTGCCCTTTGAAGAGCTAACGTTCTTTGAAGAAGAAGCCATTAGGATGAAAGAAAAGATTTTTTGTATTAAAGGGAGTAGCAGAAAAGATTAATTAATAGCAAGGAAGATTTAAGAAAGTTTTGGAAAGTTATGGAGTATAAGGGGAGAAGATTGATGCGTATAAGTAAAAGTTTTGGCGGTTAAATTCATGGCCATGATTACCTCGATAACCAACAAAAGCTATGTTGAATCGTGGGATGATGCGTGTTCGGGGCACTAAATATGGAGAGACGTGCGTCTAATCAACCGTCAGAAGCCTTCAGAAAGAATCAAAGCAATTCCTGTCAAAAGAATATTTCTACCAACTTCTCGGTGACACAACGTTATGTCACCGGAAAGCAGGGGAACTATCTGTATAGGGTAAAATATGCGATGCCACATGGCCGCTCAAAAGAAGAACACGTAGAACCTAAGATGGGGGATAGCCAGAAGGCAGTTGTCCCGTCGGTCACCGGAGAGAGTAACGCTCATAAGGATGCAATAAATACTCTTCGCTCGGTAGCATCAATGGAGAATATTTCACAACATTAAGTATGATTGTCTGTTACAAGAAATTTGTCATTTATACTCACTCTTACATCTTCATCAATGGCCCTCATAATTGATATTAAAGAGGGCCACGATCCTAGGACCTCTTTCCCTAGACGTAGCTATAAATAGTGAGCTTAGTTATCACTGTAGAGGTAACGGATTTTCTGGAAAACTTACGCTATACTCTATCCAAAGCTTAATACAATTTTATCTTCTTGCTTTTTGATTTCATTGTTGTTTTGCCCGGAAGCCCTGCTCCAGGAACTATTGTTTCTGCTATTTCATCTCCATCTCAAGGTTAATTATTGTATATTTCTTCAATTATCTTATTATTTCAGGATCAAATTAAACTACTTGTCTAGAAACCACGTATAAATTCAACTATACCATTCTACGAGTAAACAGTTTGGCGCCCACCGAGGGGCCTAGACAGTCGTGCAATTAAATTGATCCTCACCTTTTTATTAACGTTCTTTGATTATTTTATCTTAGAAAAAATCATAAGAAATGGCAGATTACGGTGTTAACAACACGCACAATCCCGAGATTTGAGGGGATCAGCCTCATTTCGAGGACTCAATTAGTGACACCCACGACAAGGGGAACGATGCTAGACCGGCGCATGACAGACAATATCCTCGACATGTTCGGGAGACAACTCCCGTTGATGCCGAGGAGGAACATGTCATTGACGCGGTAAGGGTCTTGCAAGAGCAACATGCAATCATTCTAGGTCACCTTACGCGATAGGATAAAGTTATGACGGAGTTAAAGCAGGCGCTATCGGGGGCTTCAAATGATGCAAATAAACGAGAGTCGGTTCCTCCTAGTGCTCCTGCAAATCAAACAATGTAGAGGGTCGACATCAACACCCCGAGGGCTGAAGTTGGCTCCGATGGGGCTGGGGGAAGTAGATCCGGTCCCTATAACGAAAACAATCCCCTCAAGAATGAACTCCTACGGTTCATGAGGGAAGTGAACGCCCGTATGGACCAAATTTCGGGCGTACCACCGATGTTGAAAGGACCGGACTCAAAGAAATATACTTAGTTGCCATACAAACCAACCGCAACACTAGAACTAATCTCGAAGCGGTTTAAAATGCCTGACGTGCCAAAGTACGATGAAACTTCAAACCCTTATGAGCATATTACCACCTATACAACGGCGGTGAAAGAAAATGATTAAGCTCCTCATGAAATTAAATCTGTTATGCTGAAGAAATTTGGAGAGACTCTAATGAGGGGAGCCTTGACGTGGTATTCATTGTTACCCGAGCATTCCATAAACTCCTTTGAGATGCTCGCGGATTCTTTCATCAAGGCTCATGCCGTGTCCAGAAAAGTACAGTCCCAAAAGGCCGATATATTCAGGATTGTGCAAGGAGAATCCAAGCTGCTACGAGAGTTCGTTACCCGATTCTAGAAGGAGAGAATGTTGCTTCCGGCTGTCCCAGATGAATGGGCGGCTGAAGCATTCACCAAGGGATTGAATCCGAGAAGTTAAGATACTTCCCGGAAACTGAAGGAAAGCGTGCTTGAGTTTCTAGTAACGACTTGGGCGGATGTTCACAACCGGTACAAATCAAAGATAAGGATCGAATATGATCAGATTGGCTTTCCATCGTCGACCAAAGGACGGGAGAAGAACAGAGAAAAATCAAAAAAAGATTTCGACACGGACATACGACCTTCGAGGGGCCGATTTTTGCCCTACAAACGAACTGAAGGCCACGACAGAGGCTCTCGGACAGCAGACAGGTTCGCCATCGACAGAATGACTGATCACGGTCGGAACAATAAATCACTATAGGATAAAGAAATGTCAAGGTCACAGGAACCTTACTACCCCAAGCTATTAGAATACAATTTCAACATCAGCGTAGTAGAGTTGGTGTCAGCCATGAGAAACATTAAAGAAGCACGGTTCCTGAAACTGATGAGATCTGATCCCAGCTAGAGGGATCCCAACTTGTGGAATGAATACCACAGGACGAATAGCCACCAGACTGGGTACTATCGACATCTCCGGGAAGAAGTGGCAACACTATTAAAGAATGGTCATCTCAGAGAATTCTTAAGTGACAGATCTAAGAACAATTGCGATCGTAACAACGCAGAATCCTCGAATGTAGGAGAAGATCCCCCACGCCAGACGAGCAACATGATCTTCGGGGGGAACCAAATCAACGATGTCACCTTCTTGGCAGTAAAAAAGACGTAAGTATCAATAACCCATAGCAAGAGGATCCGGGGAGTCGCCGAAGACGATATCACTTTCACGGAGGAGGACGCAGATGGATTGCTGCTACCATATAACAACACACTGGTGATTTCTTTAAATGTGCTAGATTTTAAAATTAAACATGTTCTAGTGGATCCAGGAAATTCGGCTAATATCATACAATGGAGAGTATTCTAGCAAGCTAAACTCAGCGGAAGCATTATTTCGGCCACAAAACTCCTCGCCGGATTCAACCTCGCGATCGTGACAACCCGAGGAGACATTTGCTTCCCACAAACAACGAAGAGGTAATGAAAACAACTCTTTTCGTAGTGGTAGACGGTGATATGGGATATAACATTATTCTGGGAAGGCCATGGTTGCACGAGATGAAAGCTGTACCATTAACATATCATCGATTGCTGAAGTTTCCAATGCCCGAAATGGTTAAACAGATAAGGGGTGACCAACCGACGGCAAGGGAGATGAACGTAATTTCGGTCTCCAGTAGCAAAGGAAAGGGACATGTGGCATAGCAACTACAGAAACCGGCGCCTGCTCCCGAACTAGAGAAGTTAGCCCGGGGGAAGAAACGTCGGAATATTATTAGATGCCGATGTATTTCCAAGTTCCAGAAGAGAGGAATGCAATGAAATCCAGAGCGGAAGAGCTTGAGAAAGTTGCATTGTTCGAAGAATTCCTAGAAAGAAAATTCCACTTGGGGATAAGACTACACCCCGAACTCAGGTCTGGCTTTATTGGATTTCTTAAATCTAATGCCGATTGTTTTGCATGGTCGTATGCGGATATGACAGGTATCCTGACGTGGATAGCTGTACACAAGTTAAGTATGGACCCTAATATACCTCCGGTAAGACAAAGAAATGCCCTATTGCGGAAGTCAAGAATAAATTCGTCAAAGAGGAGGTAACACGCTTACTTAATATCGGGTCAATCCGAGAGGTAAACAAGTATCCCGACTGGCTAGCTAATGTAGTTGTAGTTCCTAAGAAGAACAACAAATTTTGCATGTGTGTAGATTATAAGGACTTGAATAAGGCGTACCCAAAAGACTCATTCCCCCTGCCAAACATCGATTAAATGATCGATGCGACGGCCGGGCACGAGTTAATGAGTTTCCTTGATGCATATTCTGGGTAAAACCAAATTAAGATGAACCCGGAGAATCAGGAAAAGACTTCATTTTTAACAACTTTTGGCTCATATTGCTATAATGTGATGCCCTTTGGGTTAAAGAACGCCGGATCCACTTATCAGCGCCTCGTGAACAAGATGTTTGAAAAACAAATAGGAAAAACTATGGACGTTTATATAAACGATATGCTCGTTAAGTCTTTGAATGTAGGTGATCACCTTAAGCATCTGCAGGAAACTTTTGATATCCTAAGGAAGCATAACATGAATCTTAACTCCGAAAAATGCGCGTTTAGAGTAAACTCCGGCAAGTTCCTAGGATTTTTGGTATTGCATAGGGGGATTGAGGTTAACCCCGACAAGATCAAAGCCATCGAAGATATCCCGGACAACTGTCGAACTTGAAGAAAGTTCAAAGGCTCACGGGGAGATTGGCAGCCTTGAGCAGGTTCATTTTCTGGTAAAATGTCACCGTTTCTTCGCACTGCTCAATAAGAAAAACAACTTCGAATGGACCCCGAAGTGCCAGTTGGCTTTGAGAGATTTAAAAAGGTACTTGTCAAGCCCTCTTCTACTTCCTATATGAAAGGAAGGTGAAACACTGTTAGTCTACCTCACGGTTTCGGAAGTCGCGGTAAGTGCAGTTTTAGTCCGTGAGAACGAAGGTATGCTGTCTCCCATCTAATATGTTAGTAAAATTTTAACAGGAGCAGAAACTCGCTACCCACATTTGGAGAAACTGGTCTTAGCTCTCGTAGTCGCCCGCTCGGAAGCTGGGGCCCTACTTCCAATGTCACTCGATAGCCGTAGTAACCACTTTCCCTTTGCGGAACATCCTTCACAAACACGAGCTCCCGGTAGATTATCCAAATGGGCCGTCGAAATGAGTGAGTTCGACATAGAATATAAACCAAGGACTGCAATTAATTCACAAGTCTTGGGTGACTTTTTGGCCAATTTCAGATTGGGATTGCGGCCTTTGGCAATCAAAAAGGCAGTAATGGTATCAGAATCGACATCAGGGGTTTGGACCTTATTTACGGATGGAGCTTCCAACGTAAAAGGGTCCAGGCTTGGTATAATATTAATCATGCCTTCGGGGAAAACCCGAAGGCAAGCCATCAGAACGGTCCTTTTAACTAACAATAAAGCAGAGTATGAAGCTTTGATTGCAGGGCTCGAACTAGACCGGGGACTTGACTCCGAGGTCATCGAAATCAAATGCGACTCACAGCTGGTAGTAATTCAGGTCTACGGGATCTTCGAAACCAATGAGGAACGCATGCAACAATACGTGGTGAAGGTTTAGGCTCTGTTGGCGCAATTTCGGGAGTGGTCGATTACTCATATGCCGAGGGAAGGTAACACAGAAGCAGACGCATTGGCTAACCTCGGATCATCGATGAAAATAAAGGATAAGAGTCTGGGATGGTAGTACAACTGATGAACTCAGTCCTGGATACAGATGGTTATCATGAGGTAAATGCGACTAATTTGGTCTGGGACTGGAGGAATGAAATCATCGATTATCTCGAGCATGGGAAGCTACCCGAAGACCCCAAATCATCCCAGGCGCTACGCGCCAAAGCATCGCAATATAGCTTCAAGAGAGGCCAATTGTATAGAAAATCTTTCCAAGGCCTGCTGGCCCGATGCTTAGGGGCATCCGAAGCTAACTATGTCATGCGAGAAGTCCATGAAGGGATATACGGCAACCATTGGGGCGTAGATTATTTAGTACTGAAGTTGGTAAGGGCATGATATTATTGACCCCGCATGGAATAAGATGCCAAAGAGTTCGTCCGAAAATGTGATAAGTGCCAACGCTACGCACCACTGGTGCATCAACCGGCAAAACCATTACATTTGGTTCTGTCCCCGTGGTCGTTCATGAAGTGGGGGATGGACATCGTCGGACCATGCCACCGGCTCCAGGAAAGGTAAGATTTCTTTTAATTTTGACTGATTATTTTTCTAAGTGGGTGGAGAAGGTCCTTGTCAGAAGATCAGCGAACGCGAAGTGGTGGATTTCTTGTGGGAAAATATAATTTGCAGGTTTGGAATACCAAAAGAGATAGTGTGCGATAATGGGCCACAATTTATTGGTGCAAAAGTCACAAAGTTCCTCGAAGATTTAAAAATTAAGAGGATCACATCTTCTCCCTATCATCCGAGCGCAAATGGTCAAGAATAGTGAACGAACAAAGTGATTATACAAAACCTCAAGAAAAGGTTGAAAGCGGCTAAAGGTAATTGGCCTGAGAAGTTGCCCGGAGTTTTATGATCATACCGAACGGCCAAGTCGAGCACAGGAGAAACTCCTTTTTCCCTTGTGTACGATGCAGAAGCTTTAATGCTGGTGGATGTAGGGGATCCCACCTTGATATATTTCACAACAGATGAAGAATCAAACAACGAAGCAATGTTAATCAACTTGGAGCTACTCGATGAGCACATGGACTTGGCGCATGTAAGAATGGCAGCCCAAAAGCAAAGAATGGAGTGGTATTATAATCGAAGAGCCAACCTCCGTTATTCCGAAGTAGGAGACTTGGTGCTAAGGAAAGTAACTCAAAGCAACCCGGAGCACAACGCAGGGAAACTAGGTCCAACATGGGAAGGCCCTTACCGGGTTTTGTCTATCACTGTAAAAGGTTCGTATGAATTGGAAAACCAAGATGGAGAAAAGTTGCCCAGCAACTGGAAAGTGGCACACCTCAAAAGATATTATTGCTGATGAACATTATCCGAGCGGAAAATATGTGCTGGACTCTTTTTCCCTTCGTTTAGTTTTTGTCCCAATTGGATTTTTATGTTAAGGTTTTTAATGAGTCAGCAACAGAAAGCATACTACGAAGAAAGCTTCAATAGCAGCAAAAATACCTTTAATAGCAAGGCACACAAGCAAAGATCCACTCCCTAACGGTTAGATAATCTTTGGCTCTATAGCAAAATTCCCACCGGGAAATTCAGTTTGCTATAGGACAATGGTTACCCGATCGTTCACAAGTGCAAACCGATAAAGGATAGTTAGATAGTCTTTTGCTCGATAGCATAAATCCATACCTCGAAATTCATTAATGGGGTCCTCGAAGGTGCAAAAGTTCCAGTGTTCCAATTCGCATTCTTCGCATTCGGACACTAGGGGAATGATATGAGGATAAGGCAATAATGATTGCCATGTCGACCGAAGAACAAATATTGGAAACATAGTTGTATCATCGGGATCAGGGACTGCGCGGCCAGCCCCATAGAAACAAGTTGTACAAGTTAGCCACAAGTAATGGCAATTTCTTTTTAGCATAGCAAATGCTTATGTACTTTTTGAAAATAGAAGGAATAAAATTAAATCCTTTTGTTTTTATCTTGTTTCTTGTCCGAACGATGAATTAACTTTGTCATTTTAAAGTTAAACAAGTGCTTCAAATGCTAGTGCCGTAATGAATATGAGACGTCTTCTTCAAGAGCACCATAAACATTAGAGGGCCCTCTCTTATAAAAATCTTCACGTTAAAATGTTGGTTTCGGAAGAATTTATGCCCGGAATCAAAATGCCTTCGGGGAAAAATACACCTAAGGCTTCACATAATAAGACGCAAACTGTAAAACCTGCGCAAAACTCTTAAGCAAAAAGAAGAGAATGCAAAGATTAAAACTTGCATAAATAATCAAACGAAATAAAGACTCAAACAATACTTGAGCAAAAAAACGTTTTTTTTACAGTCACATGCCAAAACGGCACAAATACAAGAATTGGAAAAACAAAAGAAAAGCAAACCTATAATATCTCCGGAACCCGGAGGAAGAGAAGTGTCCGCGCCCCCGTGAAGAGTAGATGGATCTGCCGATGGCTCAACATTTTGGTCTTCAACAGTTTGGCCTTCAACATCATCATTCTCCGATTATTCTTCGGTTTCGAAGAACTCGAAACCGGAAACAGAAGGACTAGGAGCATCAGACCCTGCTGGGAGACCACTTTTAGCAGCTAACTCAAGCTCACAGGCCTTAGCAATTTCGGTATCAAAATCAATGATACCAGCTTTGGCCTCTTCCAAGGTTTTTCTCCTCATGCTGAACATAGCGTAAGTTTTCTCAACAACGAGGGAAGCCGCTCGGTGCTTGAGTTCTTCTTTGAGTTGGGTGACCTCGATAGAAAGGTTTTTCCGGGCGCATCTAACGGACTTGAGGCTAACATCGAGTACGCAGACAATAGAGCTAAAAATTCTATTATGCTCAATAGTCGTCTTATGCTTCTCCTCCAGCTGGGCATATTTCACCCCCGTAGCAGCAAGCTCTTCAGCCTTGGAACTCAAGGCTGCCTCCAAATTATTCAGTCTTTCAACGAGGGCAGCCTCACAATCGGATACAACAAGAATGGGATTATGGACTTAACCCATTTGGCCCTAGCCTCTTCAAATTGGGCCCTCAACAGGGCAATCTCTTGGCTAAGGGTCTTCACTTCCTGCTCACTTTGCTGCAAATGAGTTTCCAACACAACAATCTCGGCAGCTTTAGTTTCTAACTCCGAAAGGCGAATAACGGCTTGGTCTCATTCAACCAAAAGTTGATCCCGCTCGGAGGTAAGTTCCTCATTTTCCCTAATCAACAGTTGAACTCGAAAGCAAGAAAGTTGGCCTACAAAGTGATAATAGCAAACTTAGGATGTGATTAACCAAAAAATAGGAGAAATAACAAAAGAAGTAAAGAATATACTGTTGCGGCATTGTGCATGACATTTTTCAACAAGCACTCTCTCGTGAGTGTCTGAATCATTTCCCAATCCTTCTCTGAAGCCAAAGGCTTCAGGTAATTAGCAAGTTCCATAGGCCGGGATAGCAAGTTGCATCCGGCGGAGATCGAAAGAGTAATATTCCTCCTCCCCTGTGGATCTTCAGAGGGGACAGCATAATTTTGCCCCAAATTCCCATGAATAGGGGACCGGGGAAGAGGAACATCTCCTTCATGATCAAGCGCGGCCCGTGGAGATGATGTAGCATTTTCTGGTGGAAGAGCTGGGGAAGATGGAGATGAAGCTGATGGCAGTGAATGAGAAGCAGCTGTGATAAATGCAGTGCTGGCATTTGGATGCTTGCCAACCAAAGATGGCAGGGACTCGGTACTCAACCCCGCAGTAACGGGAACAACAATTGGGACCCAAAAACGTGAATTGGCATTATCTACCAAATCAAACTCCCCTCAAAGTGTCGAGGCATCGCCCTCGGTTGGTATAACTGTCTCAACAGGTCGAGCATCCTGTTGAGATGATGAGGATCGTCGCCTTCTATGTAGGAAGCTCCATCATCGCTAGCTTCTCCATCATCGTCGATCATCATAGTGTCTATGACCGGTGCGAGAGGAGGGCTACTCATCATAACTTCCGGAGATGACTCGGGGAAAATAGTCTCCGCCCTCTTATTCGTTTCCCCAGCCGTGGAAGAACGCCTTCTTTTTGGTTTCTTGTTCTCCGCCCGGGGACTCCATAGTATGGGTGTCAAAGGGGTGCGCCGGGCCGGTCGGGGTTGAGAAAAAAAGTGACCGGCTGGTCACTAATCCAGGCTGGTTACCGGTTTTTCCATACCGGGTTTAACGGATTCGGGCCCATCCGATTAAATATGGAACCGGAACGGTTTCGGGCGGGGCCGGGTTTATTTAATTTTTTTTTTGTATTTTGTATAACTATCGTAATTTATATTAATATAACTATAAAGTAAAAAATATAAAATAAAAAAATAATCTTATGAAAAGAGCGTTTGAAACTTTGAATAAAGGATGCAAAGGCTTTAAAATCCTTATATTTGAATATTACATTAAGAATTTAAGATAATAGAATACAATGAAGATGGAAAAAAAATTGCAACTATAATTTGCAAGTTCTTTTTTTATTTCAAACTTGTAAATTAAAGTTTATATTTAACAACAACTAAATAAACGAAAAAGAATAAATTCAAAGTTCAATTAATAAATGTGAAATTATAAATCCAGAACTTCTAAGGTTTTGCATTGCCTTAGTAAATTCTTTATAATCAATATGAACTTCTTGGGCCATCTTCTGGAGTGTTAAATTCAGATGGGTGACCATGTGTTAATATATCTTCAGGTTCCTCGTCTTCTGGTTTATCAACATGTTACATCCCTGATTTCTTCGTTCCAATCTAATCCAATCTGTGAAACATACTAAATCTTCCAAAGCATTGCTTCCCAATGAGTGACCGGTGTCTCCTAGTAGTTGTCTTGCTTGACTAAATGCACTCTCTGATGCAACAGTTGAAATTGACACATTCAGCACGTCCCGAGCCATAGCGGAAAGAACAGGAAATTGCTTTTGATTCTGATGCCACCATCCCAACGGTGAAAATTCCTTTGTGCGAGGCTGTGATAGCTTTTGCAAGTAGAATTGAAGTTCATCAATGTTCCTGCTACTGGTTTGAGTGGAAGAAAATGTAGCCTAAATATTATAACCATCAAGGCCTTCATCTTCATCCATAGTAGAAGATGCAGTAGAAGCAGTACAATGCATAGTGGGATTAACATTGCCTACATTAATAACATCATCATCAATTATATTTGCATAATAATTACATAATTATTGTAAATAATTATTTAGCTTGTTCAGACAACAATATATATCTGGGGTTTCAGTTTGACCAATCTCCATATAGGTATATAAATTATTGATTAATTGGTGACAATTAGACATCTTAATAGAAGGATTTAATATAGCACCAATTAAGCAAATAGGAGGAATTGGAAAGAAATATTTTTTGAATTTTGCTTGATTTTTTTCTAGAGCTTCCTTATATTTTTCTTTCTTCTTAAATTCAGAAAGTAGAAAAGAAATTTCAGCTATATGTACTAAAGCCATAGTAACAGTAGGGTAATATGCTCCATAAAACTCAACAGTAGCTGTATAAAATATATGTATAAATTTAACAATTTCATTAATCGACTCTCAAATAGTAGTTGTTAACATACGGTTTGAATCAGTACAATGCGCATTAGCAACTTCAGTTATCGGCAATCTATATTTGTAGCAACATTTTAAAAATAAGTACGTATAATTCCATCTAGTAACAATTTCCTCTGGCATGAATCTGGGTTAAGGTTATGCTTCGTACACTTACTCTTAAATTCCCTAATTCTAGATTGTCTATTATTTCCTTAAATAACTCCAACTACTCTTCTAGCACGAGTAATTTCAATCGAAAATAAATCCAGGCCACTTTTGACAATTAAATTATAAACATGGCATGCACACCTAACATGAAAAATTTCGTCTAGTGGCGGTTTCAAATGCAATCTTAATATTGAAATAGCGGCATTATTGTCAGAAGCATTATAAAAAGACATACACAATACCTTTTTATTAAGATTATAAAATTCAACAACTTCACAAATAGTAGTACTTATAAAAATAGCAGTATATATGACTTTGATCTTCATAATATTTAAAAGCGATAATACGTTTTTGCATACAATAATTATTATCTATCCAATGACATGTAATTGTCAAACAATCATTTTCAGTTACAGCATGGCCAATATCAGAAGTTAGAGAAACTCTACAAGGAAGGTGGTCAAACAAATAGCGTATGTATGTCTGATATTGTCCATGAAGTCTAAAGATATCAGATCTACAAGTACTTCTAGGGACACCTTTAAATAAGGGATTATAAATCCTTTGAATATACATAGTCAGATATGATGAAGAAGCAAAAAAAAAAAAAAGATGGACAACCCAAAGCAATCATTTTTGCTAACTGCTCGTGATCCTTCATCTTATCATATTTCATAAGTCCTCCAGTACTAAGGTTTAGAGTTCCTTGATTTTCATCTAAATCATAGCCCCATTCTATAGGATGAGTAATTCTCATATGCCTACTAAGTGTCCCAGTCCCCTCTAAACTTCATCCAGTCTTATGTTTAAAATCATTTTTATAAATTTTGCATATAACTCTATCAGAATTCTCTATTTCGTCAAAAAATTCCAAACCTTAATTCTTTTTCTCCGATTAGTAGTCGGGGCCACATGTGGTCTACTACTACCGCCACGACCACCACTCCTGCTACCAACTCCAACACTACTAGGTGTAAGTGGTGTCTCATCTTCAATTTTCAATTCATTATCTTCTATACCAAAATCTTCCTGTAATTGTTCATAATCTATATTATTATCAGGTGATGTTTCAAAAACTTGTGTAGAGTCATTTAAATTACTACAAGATATTAAAGAAGTACCTCTTTTTCTATTTTCCCGATTACCCCGATTAGCATCCTTATTACAAACTTATTTTTGCAGCATTAAACATATCGTGAAAATTTAACTACTAACAAAAATTAAATATGCAAATAAAATTGTAAACAATAGAAAGAGTTGGAGGGAGTGCACCGAATTCGACAATAAATTGAACACTTGACGATTTTCGCAACTCCAATGTTAAAACGAAGAAACGTCAATTTTCAAAGTTTAAACTTCATACTTCAAATAATACGATAAATTAAATTCTAAAAAAAATGAGAGCCAAATAGTTGATTGCAATTTAGGTGAAGAATAAGAGAATGGCAATTGAGAATTTGAGTTTGAGAAATGAGAGATGAGTGAAGAAATGAAGAAGAGGGGGGTGTATTTATAATTTTTCAAAGGGCTAAATTAGTGTTTACCTAAATTGTTATTTTTTAAACTAAATTGCCCTAAAAGGGCTATTCTTGAAAAATATTCGTTGGGAAACGGTCAAATTGGAAGCTGGTCATTGCCAACGGTCGAGTGGATTTTTTTTAAAAAAAATTCAGAAAATAGCTGTTGAACCGGTCCGGGCCGGTCCGGTTAACCGGTAAGAAAACTATAAACGTCCCAACCCCCTAACCCCCCAAACCCAGCCCTACCCGGCTCCCTACCACCGGTTCGGGCCTGTCTGGGTTAATACCGGTCTGGGCCGGTTCGAAAACGGGTCAACCCCGCCCGTTAAACACCCTTATTCCATAGTAAAACACTTTTGCTTGAAGCAGGCCCGGAGACACCTGTTCGAGTGAGCGCCGCCTGAAGAAGTCTCACCGCCTCAGCAGGATTAGCCAAAACATCCTCCTGGGGAATTACAATTGAGCGCGCGGATAGACCTAACTTCAAGGAAAAGATAGAAGGGATCAATCAATTTCCTCACATAAAAAGCTGAAACAAGGTTAGTCAGAATTACCATGATTTTTGGCCTTCCACCCGTATTTGATGGACAGTTCTTTCCACGTACGGTTCTCGGGCGTAGTGATGTCCAACATCTTTTGGACTCACTGGCCCAAGCCTTCAACCATAGGCGAAACCCATCGAGTTATTGAAACGAGCGTAGAATGAAGGATCAATACAGATATGGAAGAATCCCTAATCAGCTAAATATTAAACAAAAAGCTTACGAGTGCAGTTCCACGCCTCCGGAAAGGATGAAGTCGTTGCTAGAATGATGTCATTGGTAGCAACTGCAACAAACCGTTCCATCCACCCACGGTCACTATCATCATCCATGCTAGATAATAGGTCATGATGGCCGCGTTTGCTGAAATTTATCATTCCCCCACGGAAGATTTTAGGGGAATAGAGATTCATCACATGAGCTAAAGATAGCTCATCTTCCGTCTCCTGGCACAGATGCCGAAGACAAGCAATCGTCCTCCACACAAGAGGACTTACTTATGCCAAACACACTTGGTAGCGGAGGCAGAACTCTCAATGACGGAGTCAAGCTCTCCAATTAAGGAAAACACACCCAAAGTAAAGGGATACCAGTAAAAGTCTGTAAAATCCTTCTTGGGCTCGCTCCGTTAGATCAGGAGCAACAATGTCCAAATCATGGCAGCTGCAGTCTTCCTTCACAATAGGAATACTGGAAGGACGAATGTAAGAAGAGTATCTGACAACAACCCACGTGCGAGGGAGAGCCGAAGGGAGTTTCTCTTTGAAGTCTTGTTTTATAACAAGACTTCTAGGAATGATAGAATCCACCATTGGAGGAACAACGTCGTCGGCTTTGCTCTTACCCTGTGAAGAGCTAATGTTCTTTGAAGAAGAAGCCATTGGGATGAAAAAAAAAAATCGTTTAAAGGGAGTTGCAGAAAAGATTAATTAATAGCAAGGAAGATTTCAGAAAGTTTTGGAATGTTATGGAGTATAAGGGGAGAAGATTGATGCGTATAAGTAAAAGTTTTGGCGGCTAAATTCATGACCATAATTACCTCGATAACCGTCAAAAGCTATGCTGAATCGTGAGATGATGCGTGTTCGGGGCATTAAATACGGAGAGACGTGCGTCTAATTAACCGTCAAAAGCCTTCAGAAATAATCATAGCAATTCCCACCAAAAGAATATTTCTACCAACTTCCCGGTGACACAACGTTATATCATCGGAAAGCAGGGAAATTATCTGTATAGGGTAAAATATGCGATGCTACGTGACCGCTCAAAAGAAGGACACGTGGAACCTAAGATGGGGGATAACTGATTATCGCACAGCGAACTCAACCTTAGGAAGAGTGGGCGCTAATACTTTTACCCAATAGTGGTATCGGGGTCAATTTCCATAGGGAGCTAGAAAGGGAGTTGGATATTTGCTTAGCCTAGAAATGCAAGTTTGCTTCTAATTGATCTTCTATCATTTTTGGGTTTTTATGATTATCAACTACAATTTAACAACTACTAATTATAACTAAACTATGCTAAGATATTAATTCTAGGTTGTATGCAAGATAGAGAAAGACACTAGGGTCGTGGCATTTACCTAGGTGGTTAACTAACGGGTAGAGATTCCTAATACAAGAATGATGATTATGGGGCTTATGCTATAACCGTTGCACGATTGCACTCACTCTCACACCTCTCAGTAGAAAGAGTGATTTTTCCCAATTGACTCTCTCGAGACCAATTGGGTAGACTAACAAGCCAAGCAACATATGGTTCAAGTTGGGTAATTACTCTCTCAAGGTTTTACCCGTTAATTGGGACTACCATTCTCATGGGTCCATCCCAATTCCTTGTTGGGTTAATTTTGGAGTCATAGACACTCTTTCTCAAGAAGAGTCAAGACTCACTAAGCTAGACTTAGTGTTTGCAACCACCAAATCCTAGTTAAAACATAAAATTAACCCAAATATCAAACACCCAACATCATTCAAGCATTAAACAATCACACTCATTAATTACCCACACTAGGGTTGAGCCACAACCCTAGCTAATGGGTTTAGCTAGCCATAATAGCAACAGAAATTGAAGAAGTAGTAGATAAAATCAACATATTAATTAACTAAAATGTTAATCTACAAGAATCCACGATAAACCAAGATGAAAATGCCCAAAATAAGCTAAAACTTGAGTCTCACGAGTGCTGCTGCTATCTGATGTCTAAAACTTAACCTAGAAATAATAAAATATTCTATTTATACTATGCTAGAAAAACTGGACAAAAATACCCCTGTGGGGCTGGCGCGGACCGCGCAGAAATGTAGCGCGGCCGCGTAGGGGTCTTAGCCTTCGATCATTCACTTCTGAAGCTGGGGACGCGGACCGCACAAAGAGGTAGCGCGGCCGCGCAGGCTAATGGGCGCGGACCGCACAACAATGAAGCGCGACCGCGTAGACACCAGCGCTGACCGCGTAGAAAAGAGCGCTGACCGTGCTTGGAGACTCCTGAAATGGGTGCTCTCTGAATCTCCTAGCGCGGCCGCGCAGCAAATCAGTGCGGTCCGCGCTAGGTCCTCCTGTCCCTACTTCAATGATTTTTGACACTTGAGCAGGTTTCACTCCGTTTCGAGCCGATTTTTAACTTTCGTCATCTTGTCGCTCAAACCTGCAATCAAGCGCACTTTGTAAGCATTCTGGGTCTATTTTATGACAATTCGCATAGGCAAATATGGGCATAAAACGTGTAAAAATCACAGTTATCAATAACCAGAACCGAAGGTAATTATCCCGTCTGTCACCGGAGAGAGTAACGCTCATTAGCATGTTTCCCCTCCCATACTGTTAGTTTCCTTGTACTTTGATTTCTGCTGTATATTTATAATTGCACAGGTTTATGTGAGGTCCAGTCTAGCCTCGTCACTACTTCGCCGGGTTAGGCTAGGCACTTACCAGCACATGGGGTCGGTTGTGCTGATGCTACATTCTGTGCATTTTTGCACAGGTCCTGGTATTGAGCAGCAGCAACAACATTAGTACGGGGGCGAACCTTCAGTCCAGAGAGACCCGAGGTAGCTTGCAGGCGTCCGCAGGCCCGGCGTCTCCCTTCTATCCTTACATTTGGCTGTCATCTCATTGTACCCGAGATAAACAGATTATGTTTCTTTCAGACTTTGTACGTAGTACTCCTTAGATGTTCGTGAGTATGTGATTCCAGTCCCGGGGTAGAGATATATGTGTTGGAACTTCTGTATTATTGATCATCTATCTACATTTAAGTCTTCCGCTTATGATTTTCATTCCGTCACCTTTATTTAATGCCGTTAATTGTTAGAAAGGAACTTGTGCTTAATGAATTTGTTAATTAAGTTAGCTTGCCTAGCTCCTATTAGTAGGCGCCATCACGACCCTCGAGGGTGGGAAATCCGGGTCGTGACAAGTTGGTATCAGAGCTCTAGGTTACATTGGTCTCACAACTCACGGACAAGCTTAGTAGAGTCCAAGAGATCGGTACGGAGACATCTGTACTTATCCCCCAGAGGCTGCCAAGTTAGGAAAAACCTCTCCTTTGTTCCTTCTTGTCGTGCGGTTTGGTTTCTCAATGCTAATTGAACTTCTACTCTGTTTCCTCGCAGAATGGCGAGAACACGCGCTTCCTCATCTTCAGACCAGCAGTCCGAGCCCCAGGCAGCTCCCGCTAGGGGCAGAGGACGAGGCCGTGCTAGAGGCCGAGTTAGGGGCAGAGCTCAGCCCCGAGCAGCAGCATCAGCGGCGGAGCCTCAGGTCGGTTTTGACGAGGAGGTTTTCGGCCCCAGCACCAGCAGCGCCAGTGGGCCCAGCTCAGGTCCCAGAGGGGTTTATAGCCACCCCAGTTCTTCAGGACGCTTTGGTCAGATTGGTGGGCTTTGTGGAGAGCGTCACTAGAGCGGGTTTGCTTCCAGTAGGACCAGCCACTTCTCAGGCTGGAGGAGGAGTTCAGACTCCAGCTACACGTACTCAGGAGCAGGTAGCCCCCCAGGCTCAGGTTCCAGTGGTTCAGCCAGCTGTGGCAGCTCAGCCGGGTACTGTGACTCAGACCGACGATGGAGCGGCTATGTCCGCAGATGCTTTGTGGAGACTGGATAGGTTCACCAAGCTCTTCACCACCACTTTCAGCGGTGCTTCTTCAGAGGACCCCCAGGATTTCTTATATAGCTGCCACGAGGTTCTTCGGAACATGGGCATTGTGGAGTCCAATGGAGTTGATTTTGCTGCGTTCCGTTTATCTGGGTCCGCCAAGACCTGGTGGAGGGATTTCTGTTTAGCCAGACCACCGGGGTCGCCAGCATTGACATGGGATCAGTTTGCAGAGTTGTTTTTGGAGAAGTTTCTCCCAGTTACTCAGCGAGAGGCTCTTCGCAGGCAGTTCGAGCGTCTCCAGCAGGCTCTATGACAGTCACTCAATATGAGACCCGGTTTATCGATCTAGCTCGCCATGCTCTTGTCATACTCCCCACTGAGAGGGAGAGGGTGAGGAGATTTATTGATGGTTTGATTCAGCCGATTCGTCTCCAGATGGCTAGGGAGACTGGTAGTGAGATCAGCTTTCAGGAGGCGGCCAATGTGGCCCGCCGAGTTGAGATGGTTCTGGCATAGGGGGGTAGCCATAGAGCAGACAAGAGACCCCGTCACTCAGGTCGTTTCAGTGGTGCCTCATCTAGAGGCAGGGATTCTTATGATAGGGGTCAGCCCTCCAGGCCTTTCCAGTCAGCCCTCCAGGTTTCTCAGGGTGCCCCAAGTGATCGTGGTTACCGTGGGCATTATTCTGATCAGCAGTCCCTCAGTATACCGTCAGCTCCCATCAGCGCACCGCCACTTTAGAGTTTTCGTGGAGGTCATTCAGGTCGCCAGGGCCAGCCACAGCGTTCAGAGGGGTGTTATGAGTGTGGTGAGTATGGTCACATTAGGAGAGCTTGCCCGAGATTGAGGGGTACTCAGTCGCAGCACCAGGGTCCCCGTCTTATGATTCAGGCACCGGATGCTCCACAGCCAGCCAGAGGTGGAGGTAGAGGCCATAGAGGTGGAGCTCAGACTGCCAGGGGCGGAGGTAAGCTAGCAGCAGATCGACCTAAGGATACAGTTCAGAGTGGTGGGGCCCAGCCCCGTTGCTATGCACTCCAGGCTAGGCCCGAGGCAGAGGCCTCAGATGCGGTGATCACAGGTACGGTTCTGGTTTGTGATCGAGAGGCTTCAGTACTATTTGATCCAGGATCTACGTATTCATATGTATCATCTTATTTCGCACCATGCTTGGTCATGCCTAGTGATGTTTTGGGTATTCCGGTATATGTGTCTACACCGGTGGGTGACTCTATCGTGGTCGACCGAGTCCATCGTTCGTGTGTTGTAGTGATTGGGGGTCTTGAGACCCGTGTAGACTTGTTGCTCTTAGATATGATTGACTTTGATATCATTCTGGGTATGGATTGGTTATCACCCTATCACGCTATCTTGGACTGCCATGCCAAGACCGTGACTTTAGCCTTACCGGGTATGCCTCGCTTAGAGTGGAGGGGGACTCCAGGTCATTCTACCCGTAGTGTCATATCGTACGTGAAGGCTCGACGTATGGTCGAGAAGGGGTGTCTGGCCTATTTGGCCTATGTTCGTGATTCCAGTGCTGAGGTCCCTCCCATAGATTCTATGCCTATTGTCCGGGAGTTTCCCGATGTTTTTCCTTCGGACCTGCCGCGTATGCCGCCCGATAGAGATATCGATTTTTGTATTGATTTGGCTCCAAGCACCCAGCCCATTTCTATTCCGCCATATCGTATGGCCCCGCCGGAGCTGAAGGAGTTAAAGGACCAATTGCAGGATCTATTAGATAAGGGTTTCATTAGACCCAGTGTTTCGCCTTGGGGCGCGCCAGTGTTATTCTTCAAGAAGAAGGATGGGTCGATGCGGACGTGTATAGATTACCGGCAATTGAACAAGGTAACGATTAAGAATAAGTATCCACTGCCGAGGATTGATGATTTGTTCGACCAGTTTCAGGGTGCCCGGGTATTTTCCAAGATTGACTTGAGATCTGGCTACCACCAGTTGAGGATTAGGGCATCTGATGTCCCTAAGACCGCTTTCCGTACTCGGTACGGCCATTACGAGTTCTTGGTCATGTCGTTTGGGTTGACCAATGCCCCAGCAACATTCATGGAGTTGATGAATCGAGTGTTCAGGCCATATTTGGACATGTTCGTGATAGTCTTTATTGATGATATTTTGGTGTACTCCCGCAGCCAGGAGGAGCACGAGCGGCACCTTAGAGTGGTTCTTCAAACTCTGAGGGATAGTCAGTTATATGCCAAGTTCTCCAAGTGTGAGTTCTGGCTGAGTTCAGTAGCATTTCTGGGTCACGTTGTATCAGCTGAGGGTATTCAGGTGGACCCGAAGAATATAGAGGCAGTCAGGAACTGGCCTAGACCAGCATCAGCTACGGAGATTCGGAGTTTCTTGGGGTTAGCAGGCTACTACCGTCGGTTTGTGGAGGGGTTTTCATCTATTGCAGCCCCGATTACCAGGTTGACCCAGAAGGGTGCCCAGTTCAGATGGTCGGAGGAGTGTGAGGCGAGCTTTCAGAAGCTCAAGACAGCCCTGACTACGGCACCGATGTTGGTCTTGCCCACAAGATCTGGGCCTTATACCGTCTATTGTGATGCCTCCCGTATTGGATTTGGTGCAGTATTGATGCAGGATGGCAAGGTTATAGCCTATGCTTCGAGGCAGTTGAAGATTCATGAGAAAAACTATCCGGTGCATGATTTAGAGTTGGCAGCTATTGTCCACGCCTTGAAGATTTGGAGGCACTATTTGTATGGCGTGGCATGTGAGGTGTTCACTGACCACAAGAGTCTTCAGTACTTGTTCAAGCAGAAGGAGTTGAATTTGAGGCAGAGGAGGTGGTTGGAGTTGTTGAAGGATTATGATGTCACTATTTTATATCATCCGGGGAAGGCCAATGTGGTGGCCGACGCTTTGAGTAGGAAGTCAGCCAGTATGGGCAGTCTTGCTTATATTCCAGTCAGTCAAAGGCCGCTTGCTTTGGTTGTTCAGGCTTTAGCCAATCAGTTCGTGAGATTGGATGTTTCTGAGCCCGATCGTGTGTTAGCTTGCACGGTTGCTCGTTCTTCGTTATTGGAGCGTATCCGTGATCGACAGTTTAATGATCCCCATTTATGTGTCCTTAGAGACACGGTGCAGCGAGGAGGTGCCAAGCAGGTTACCTTAGATGCGGATGGAGTTTTGAGATTGCAGGGGCGAGTTTGTGTGCCCAATGTGGATGGGCTCTGAGGGTTGATTTTAGAGGAGGCCCATAGCTCCAGGTACTCCATTCACCCGGGCGCCGCGAAGATGTATCAGGACTTGCGGCAGCATTATTGGTGGCGCAGGATGAAGAAGGATATCGTAGCATATGTGGCTCGTTGTTTGAATTGTCAGCAGGTTAAGTACGAGCATCAGAGGCCTGGTAGTTCACATCAGAGGATTGAGCTTCCCGAGTGGCAATGGGAGCGGATTACTATGAACTTTGTTACTGGACTTCCGTTGACCCGGAAGAAGTTTGACGCGATATGGGTTATTGTTGATAGGCTGACCAAGTCAGCGCATTTCATTCCTGTGGCAGTCTCCCATTCTTCTGAGAGGTTCGCTGAGATCTATATTCGGGAGATTGTTCGCCTTCATGGTGTGCTCGTGTCTATCATTTCGGATCGGGGTACGCAGTTTACCTCACGCTTCTGGAGAGCAGTTCAACGAGAGTTGGGCACAAGGGTAGACTTGAGCACAGCATTTCATCCCCAGACGGACGGTTAGTCCGAGCGAACTATTTATATTTTGGAGGATATGCTCCGAGCTTGTATTATTGATTTTGGAGGTTCGTGGGATCAGTTCTTGCCTTTGGCGGAGTTTGCTTACAACAACAGCTACCAGTCGAGCATCCAGATGGCTCCTTATGAGGCTTTATATGGTAGGCGATGTCGGTCTCCAGTTGGATGGTTTGAGCCGGGAGAGGCTCGGTTGATAGGTACGGATTTGGTTCAGGAGGCCTTGGACAAGGTCAAGACATTCAGGAGAGGCTTCGTTCAGCTCAGTCTAGGCAGAAGAGTTATGCAAACCGTAAGGTCCGAGATGTAGCTTTCATGGTTGGCGAGCGGGTATTGCTCCGAGTGTCGCCTATGAAGGGCGTGATGAGATTTGGGAAGAAGGGCAAGCTTAGCCCTAGGTACATTGGCCCGTTTGAGATTCTTGATCGAGTGGGAGATGTGGCTTATAGACTTGCGTTGCCGCCCAGCTTATCAGCCGCATATCCAGTTCTCCATGTATCCATGCTTCGGAGGTATCACGGCGATCCTACCCACGTGTTAGATTTCAGTACTGTCCAGTTGGACAAGGACTTATCTTATGAGGAGGAGCCGGTAACTATTCTGGACCAGCAGGTTCGTCAGTTGAGGTCCAAGAGTTTTCCTTATGTTCGTGTTCAGTGGAGAGGTCGGCCTCCTGAGGCATCGACCTGGGAGTCCGAGTCTGATATGCGGGGCCGTTATCCTCACCTTTTTCCCGACTCAGGTACTTCTTTCTCTTATCCGTTCGAGGACGAACGGTTGTTTTAGAGGTGGAGAATGTGACGACCCAAAGGGTCATCACCTATATTCCTACTCACTCTGTATTTTTGAGGCCGTGAAAACCTCACTTGGGGGTTGCCTCGAATTTGTGTGCGCAGTCCAGGCGCGTAGCCGTAACGTTTAAATATGAATTTGTGAGAAAGATAATAAAATTTTGATGTTTTAATTGATAAAGTTTGACTTCGGTCAACATCTTGGGCAAACGGACCCGGACTCGTGATTCGACAGTCCCGGAGTGTCCGTAGGAAAATATGAGACTTGAGGGTGTGCCCGGAATCAAATTCCGAGGTCCCGAGTCCGAGGAATGAATTTTTACGTGAAATTGTTTTCTGAAAATAATTAAAGAATTGGAAAGTGTTATTTGTTTAGAAGACTGTGCTGTTGGGCTCGTATTTTGGTTCCGACGCCCGGCACAAGTCTTAAATATGAGTTAAGCAATTGCTGTGGAGTTTGGTTAGATTTGGACGTCATTTGATGTGTTTTGAGCTAGAAGCAGTAAAATTTGATGTTTCATGGAAATTGGAAGGAAATCATGGGTCTTGAGGCCTAATTCGATGTTGTTTTGGCGATTTGATCGCACGGATGAGTCCGTAGGATGTTTTTGGAGTTATGTGCATGTTTAGTTTGGAGCCCCGAGGGCTCGGGTGAGTTTTGAGTGGGTCCCGGGAGGGTCTTAGACTTAAAAGTATCAGAAATTTGCAGGTCCAGGTGTTGCAGGCCCCCAGCGCGGCCGCGGTCATTTCCGGGCGGTTCGCGCTGGAAGCCGCGGGCCGCGGTGCATTTCTGCACGGTCCGCGTGGCTAGGATCAGAGGGCCAGTGAATTCCTGTTCGACCAGCACGGCCGCGTGCCATATCAGCGCGGTCCGCGCTGGAAGATTCAGAGAGGGGCCTTGGGATTTCATTCAACCAGCGCGGCCGCGCACCAAATCAGTGCGGTCCGCGCTGGGTAGGTTCAGAGAGTGGTTTCTCCACTCTTCCTCGGCGCGGCCGCGGGGCATTTTTGTGCGGTCCGCGCCGGGTCTTCAGTACAGTATATAAAGTCGGGATTTTCAGTCATTTTTTCTCTTTTTCAAAACCCAAAACATAAGAGGCGATTTTCCAAACGATTCTACTTCTTCAAAACGATTGGTAAGTGATTTCTAACTGATTTTCTTAACTCCTTAACATCCTTAAACATAATTTCAACTTCAAAACAAAGATTTTAACGGGGAAATTGGGAATTTAGGGTAGAACCTAGGTTTTCTAAAATTGGGGGTTTTGGACCTCAATTCGAGGTCCGATTCCAAAATAACTTGCATATTTGAGTTCATGGGGGAATGGGTAATCGGGTTTTGGTTCGAACCTCGGGTTTTGACCATGTGGGCCCGGGGGTATTTTTGACCTTTTGTGGTAAACTGACGAAAAAGCTATAGTTAATCATTGGGTTTGATTTGTTTAGCACATATTGATATCATGAAGTCCTTATTGCATAGATTTGGTTGAGTTGGAGCCGAATTCGAGAGGGAAAGCGATTGTGGAGGATTGTATTGGCCGTGGAAGTTGAGGTAAGTGTTTGGTTTAACCCTAACTTGAGGGAATAGGAGTCGAGTCTTATTTGCTAATTGCTAAATGATCGAGTACGATGTATAGGCATGGTGACGAGTTCCTATACATCGGTGTCTAGCATGACCGTGAGTCCTTGTATGTGGACTGTTTGGATATTGTTATGCCTTCCATGCTTAATTGATGGCTTCTATGCGTTGTAAACACCTTGTAAAGGATATTGTGATTGTGGAACTTCGTGGACCATTGATTCGGTCTGAAACATAAATGGTGAGAGTATATGAGATGAGAAATGCCTTGGAGCTTGTCAAGAGTGCTAATGAGAACAAGGATATGAAAATGAAAGAAAAAGAGAAATAACGATTTACTCTTGTATGGTCATTATTGGTTGTTTGTGTACCCTTGTTGGGATTTCCTTCCAAATACTTGTTCACTCCCTGCCCTTTATTTGTGATTGTTGCTTGGGCAAGGTTGAGAGGTAGACATTGTGGATCGGGTTGCACGCCGCAACAGTGATAATTGTGGATCGGGTTGCACGCCGCAACAGTGATAATTGTGGATCGGGTTGCACGCCACAACAGTGATAATTGTGGATCGG
The DNA here is from genome assembly GCF_001879085.1 of Nicotiana attenuata. Lineage (NCBI taxonomy): Eukaryota > Viridiplantae > Streptophyta > Magnoliopsida > Solanales > Solanaceae > Nicotiana > Nicotiana attenuata. Next base: position 181,679 of record NW_017670662.1, on the reverse strand, counting down.
GTTGCACGCCGCAACAGTGTTGAAATATATTAGGGTCGGGTTGCGCGCCGCAACAGTTAGTGATACAAATGTGCTTAGTGTTGGTATTAGTTTCTTGATCGTCGAAAATTATAAATTGCACCTGGATGGATTACTTGGGATTTACTGTTAATATTGTTATCTCCCCACAGCATGTTTCCCCTCCCATACTGTTAGTTGCCTTGTACTTCGATTTCCGCTGTATATTTATAATTGCACAGGTTTATGTGGGGTCCAGTCTAGCCTCGTCACTACTTCGCCGGGGTTAGGCTAGGCACTTACCAGCACATGGGGTGGTTGTGCTGATGCTACACTCTGTGCATTTTTGCACAGGTCCAGGTATTGAGCAGCAGCAGCAACATTAGCACGGGGGCGAACCTTCAGTCCAGAGAGACCCGAGGAAGCTTACATGTCCAATGGTTTAGTAAATAGGCTCGGTTATCCAATAAAGGGGGAAAGTGATAAACGATAAAGACACTACAAGATAGCTGCTAAAAGAGGGAATTGTTGATGACTCTGTAAACTCAGAGATAATTATGAAACAAAAACACATTAGAGAATACAAATTGCTAATTTGGCATTAAACATAGATTTGACTTTGCCGAAAGATCAATGACAATTTCGAAGGAACCATTAGAATATGATGACCTTTATGTGGATGATTCAAAAGCCAACATGTAGGAGCAGAAACTGCAATTATCACTCACTTTAGATAACAGTAGGGTAAAATGCCATCATTTAGTATAAGTATCCGACCAAAGAAGAGGGAAACAGACAGAAAACTTACCTGAGAATTCATCCAAAACAAAATGGCCCAAAGCATCTCAACTCAAACCTGAGAAACGAAACAAAAGAAAATAATCCTCTTGGTGAGCACATCACAGCATTTAATCATGCAATTGACAGTAAATAAGCATGGTTGGTAGAAGAGAAAGAGTACATTCCAATACTTCTAAAAACAACACCAATAATGACAATAACCACATATATAAAGTCGTTATCATAAATTATAGATACCTTAGTTGCCGATGACGTTATTGAGCTTTGAAACTTTAAAAAAAAAGACATTTAAGAATGTAATTCATCTGGTATTTTTAATTTACCTTCATTGCAGCTCAACACCTCCAAAAGCTGGGCAGGTTTTCCGGTAGCCTCTTTTCGAGAACGCACCCATAATGTCCATCCCATCATGCTGCTGTTTTCTATTAAATTTGCTCTTGGCTATAGATAACGTCCAAGTGAATTAATGCTTGGAAATCGAAAGGTTCGTAACTGAAGGAGTAAAGTAGTTTACAAATTAAAGCATTCCATTTACTTAGCTTGGAATACAAAAGGTTGCCAGATGTCACGATCCCAAACCACCCCGGTTGTGATGGCGCCTATCACAGTACTGGGCAAGCCGAATCAACACAAATAACATAAAGGTTTTTTGAAAATGCGTTTCCATATTAGTTATGAACACAAGTCTTTCAGTTAATATAATAAAATACGTGGAAAAACAAATATGCAAATACATCCACACTGCCCGATCCTGGTGTCACTAGTCATGAGCCACTAAGATACTGTCCGGTACTGTCTACTCAATACAAGAAAAGACTGAAATAAATAACACTAAGGATAGGAAGGAGAAAGGCAGGGCTGCGAACGCCGTGCAGCTACCTTGCTATCTCCGGAAATACTCAGAAGCTGCTGGAAGCTCTCACTCTGATGCACGAGCACCTGGATCTGCACACAAGGTGCAGGGAGTAACTTTAGTACGCCAACTTAGTAAGTAACCAAAGTAAATAAAGGCTGAGTGCAGTGACGAGCATTTAAATCATATACATAATCTAACATATAATCTCAATAGAAATATCAAATTCAAATCCGTAGTTCAATTTCCAAACAGCTCGTAAAAATTCCAATCTCAATGAAAGTTAAATAAAACATTTACTCAATATTTTGGCTCAGTATAAAAGAAGGGTGAAAACAGTACGTTCATAAACAAGTCCCCTCGGTAAAATATCACTTATATATATATAGCCTCTCGGGCAAGCCTCTCAGTCACTCGTGACTCAACTTTCATCAATCAGCACTCACACTCAGCGCTCCCGCTTAATAGATATCTCATAATAATAACCGTTGCAGCGTGCAGCCCGATCCATAAATATATAGTCGACTGCGCTCTCTGGGGGTGTGCAGACTCCGGAGGGGCTCCTACAGCCCAAGCGCTATATCGCTGCGATGTGCAGCCTGATCCAACATATCGCTGCGGCGTGCAGCCCGATCCATATACATATAAATATCGTTGCGGCGTGCAGCCCGATCCATATACATATAAATATTGTTGCGGCGTGCAGCCCGATCCATATATATATATATATATATATATATATATATATATATATATATATATATATATATATATAATCCTCACCATAGGGTCCTCGAACTATCTCAATCCTCAACCTCACAGCTACTCGGGCATCTCAGTAAAAATCAGGGAAATTTAGCCCAAACCACTTTCATATATTTAAAACAGAGTAATGAAATTGAATCAAAGGTAAACAGGTAAAAGTCATGGCTGAGGATATGCTTTCGAATCAAACTGTGTGAGAAAAGTAGTAAAATACCCCTGAGGGTCCAAACAGTACGACACAAGGCCACAAACATGGCATTTAGCCCAAGTTAATAGAATTATTTCTAAAACACATAGATATCATATAGAGTTGATCAAAATATGCAACTTTACAGCTACTACAGGACGAACCAAGTTACAATCCCTAGCGGTTCACGCCCACACGCCCGTCACCTAGCATGTGCGTCACCTCATTTATCAAAACAGTACGAAATTTCAGGGTTTCATACCCTCAGGTCTAGATTTACAATCGTTACTTACCTCAAACCGGATGAAAATCTACTCCACGATGCCTTTGCCACTCGACTCGGCCTCAAATCATCCCGAATCTATCCAAAATTAGAATCATAACATCAATATATGCTAAAGGAATAAAGCCCACGCGAAAATAATCAAATTACATCAAAAATCCCGAAATTGACCAAACCCGACCCTGGGGCCCACATCTCGAGATCCGATAAAAATCACACCGTTAGAATGCTTATCCTCCCACGAGTCTACACATATCAAATTCACCAAAATCTGACGTCAAATGGCCATCCAAATCCCAAAATTCACTCTCCAAATTTTCTTCCATTTTTCCCCAATTTTCACCCCAAATTCTCAAATTAAATGATAAGAATCAAGACAAAATCATGGAATTCAACCAAAAACAAGTGAAGAACACTTACCCCAATCACTCCTCTGAAAATCCTCTCTAAATTCGCCTTCTCCCGAGCTCTCTAATGAGTTTTGAAATTATGGCCTAAAACCCTCGTTTCTGAACTTAACATTCTGCCCAGATACGACCTTCATCGCGAACGTGATATCCTCCTCGCGTTCGCGTAGAACAAAATTCCACTGCTCACTCTTTCCTCTTTCGAGAACGCGAGCTCCTTCCCGCGAACGCGAAGCTTCAGCTACCGGAGCCTTCGCGAACGTGGTCCTTCCTATGCGAACGCGATGAACAAATTCCTGGGGTCCCAGCTGCTCCAACTTCCCTACGCGAACACGACGCCACCCTCGCGTCCGCGATTCACTGGAAACCCATACCTACACGAACGCGCCCCCTTATTCGCGAACGCGAAGGGCATCTTCACCCCCTGACCAAGCTCTTCTGCGCGAACGCGAAGAATAAATTTTCGGCAACAAAATACCAGCAAAAATCTGCTAACCTTTCAAGTCCAAAAATGACCCGTTGAGCATCCGAAACACACCCGAGGCCCTCGAGACCTCAACCAAACATGCCAACACATCCCATAACATCATTCAAACTTGTTCCAACCTTCGGAACACTCAAAACAACACCAAAACATCAAATCACCATCGGATTCAAGCCTAAGGATCCCAAAACTTTCGAATTCCGCAAATGATGTAAAAACCTATCAAACTCATCTGAATGACCTGAAATTTTGCACACACGTCACAAATGACACAACGGACCTACTCCGATTTCCGGAATTCCAATCTGACCCTGATATCAAGACTTCCACTACCAACCGGGAAACGCCAAAATTTTAATTTTTCCAATTCAAGCCTAGATCTACCACGGACCTCCAAAATACATTCCGATCACGCTCCTAGGTCCCAAATCACCTAACGAGCTATCCGAACCATAAAAACTCAATTCTGAGATCATTTACCCACAAGTCAACTTCCGGTTGACTTTTCCAACTAAATGGCCAACTTAAGAGACTAAGTAAATGTAGCTGAACAACACATAAAGAAGCAAAAATGGGGGAACCGGGGCTGAAACTCATGAAACGACCGGCTGGGTCGTTACACCAGAACTGTTAACTAATGACAGCTAGACTTCTTAAAAGAATAACGTAAATGTAGGGAATAACGAGAGTAAAATGCCAAAAAATGTGATAAAAGAAAAATAGATTTGCTGGCTTTAGAGGTATGCCACATCATCTATGCTAATCCCTATATATATATATATATATATATATATATATATATATATATATATATATATATATATATATATATATA